>NW_028232855.1:0-245000 GCF_057557595.1 Rhyacophila brunnea
AGCATTGTTCAGAATTTAAAGATAATAATTATAAAAGTAATAAGAATTAATTTTACTTTTACAATAAAAAAGTAAATTATTAATAATTTTGTGGATTAAGGGATGGTAAAAAGTAAAAAAATATCAAAAAACCATAAAAATAATGGTATAATTATCATTGAAAAAGATAAAACATGAAAATATCGTATAAATAATTGCATTGTTGACATTTAGTTATATCTTTATGATCTCAGTTGCATAAGAGCATATAGACATGAACTTTCGGACTTTAATGTTATCATAGCGATGATTAAAAAGATAAACTAAAATAGAAAATATGATAAAGGATATACAGAGCTTTGTTTTTTTTTCAAAAATATGCCCCATTTTCAGAAAAAAACGCATATTTATAAACTCAATGGAAAAAATATCAGTATTATGACAAAATTTCGAAGAAATAGACGGAAATATCATGATAAAAATCGTATAATTTAATTTTCTTATCTAGAAAAGGGGTAAATTTGATCAATGACCATTTTAGATCAGCTTTGTTTAGATAAAGGCCAAAAGAAAACTGTTGAGAACATAACACAGGTTTATAAAAACTAAAAAATAAAAGGATTCATATATTTCTATTCATCAATTCCAGAAAGTATATAATTTTTTTCAAGAATCGCGAAATTTTTACAAAAAAATATATAAATAAAAGAATTCTAGTAATAGCAGTGATATAAATAATAAAATATAATTTCATATAAAGTAACAATATTAAACCTTTGTATACATTCTTATGTAAAATTCAAAAATCAAGATTATTATAACTAAAATGAAGCAAAACAGAATATTTAACATATACGATAAAACATCTTATAGAAGCTTAAGATTATTAATACATTAAAATACAAAATTGAATTATTGTAAGCAAATAATTATATCCAACGAAAAACGTAAAACATAAAAACAAAACAGCAAATGTTGATATATAAATAATATCAAATAATAACAAATAATATCAAATAATTATTCAATTTACAGTGTATATTTAATTTATTTCCTTGTCTATAATTATTATAAAATTTAAACCTTCGATTGAATCTTGCTAAAAAAAAAGTCCAAATTAATTAAAATAAAACCCATGTCTATAATCATTGTAAAATTTGAACCTTCAGACAAAATCCATCTAAATAAAATTTCAAAAAAAAAATTTCAAAATTGATTTTATTTAACCCACGTCTAAAATCATTATAAAACATATATCTTCGGAATATACCATAATTCTTGAATAAAATTCTATAAATATGAAAATTCTACTATAATATTCACTTGAAACAGTAAATGCTTGGCAATTTAATAATTTGAGTGGATAAAACCATGAATTTTTAAATCTAGAAATATAAAATTTATGTTCACATTTGAAAAGTTAACTATTAGATTTATTAAAAAATGGAAGATAACGAAAAAAATATAAAGTCATTTACAAAAAAAGAGGACCAAACAGCCATAAAATTGTTTTAAAATATAATAATAAATTTTCTAGGTTTTATCGATTTGTAAAAAAAACAACAAATATATTATTTAGTTTAACAAATAAAAATAAAATCTAAAATAACATACGATTTTTGATTTTATTTATATAAAAACAGAAAAAGAAACAAAATTTATCATAATGTAATAGTTATATCGATTAGAGAATAAATATAAAAACATTATATTACGCTATTCAAATCAAATATAATAAAGTATAAAATAATAAAATAGTTCATATAGAAGAGGTTTCTCAGCATATTAATATCTTTTTTGTTATTCAAAGAGCATAAAAAAAGACTATCATGTATATGAATAAACCCAGTCTTTTAAAATTTAAGAGATAGAATCTATAAAAGTATATATAGTTAAACACAAAATAATCGTTTTTATATAGTAAAACATATAAAAATGTAACGAGTAATATTCAAACCTATTTATAAGAAAAAAAATTATTATGCAATTAAATATTAATCTTTAAATAGTTAAACATATGATTTGAAATCAATTATCTATAAAAACAAAAAAAACCTTTTTTTATTCACATAAGGCTTATTATGTAATTTTATAAACAAATAAAACAGATTATCAAGAAAAGGGAAAAAAAACATTGTATTTTTAAGATAAAACTCACACTACGATACAGAAGATAAGTTTTTATTGTTACAGCTTATGGATTTTAAAAACGAAAAACTTCAAATTATAGCAGAAGGAATTGCATAAAAAACCTTTTTTATATTGTTTCATACCACTAATAGTATTTTTTATCGTTTTTTACAAACACGGATATGTGATTTTTTATGTCAATCGAATAGATTTAAAATCACAAATAAATGTAAACTTTTACTATAGAAAAAAGCATCAGAACTTATTTGTGTTAACTTTTGTAGACAATTGCTTCTATTTAACATATATATATAAAATATCCAAAATACAACAATTTAAATAATGCAAGTTATATAAAATCCAGGTTTTATGTTGCCAAGAAAAGACGAAAAATGTATTTATTACGTTTTTGGATATAATTTATGAATATTTGCTGTTGAAGCAATCTTAATATAGAAGAGTGATTATATCTTGCAATTATATCTCTTATTTATGTTTTATTTTGTAATCTAGCACAGATTTTGATGTTTTTTTTTTCATTACAAAAAAGTGATAAAAGGCTTTTTAATTTGTAAAAGACATCAATGGCTAAATATTTTATTCACTAAAACTGAAAGATTTTAGATGAAGATTAACTGATCATTGAAAACATGGTAAGAAATAATATCATAAACGAGTGATAAATATAATAATAGAGTCGCCCCTACCCTAGAAGGGCGACTCTATTGTTGTGTTCATTGCATCGTAATTTAAAAAATATAAATATATTATTTTTATAGAAACATAAAACATAGATTATCATATATAAATTGTCGAATTTTTTGCTATAAAATACACTTTTTATAATAAAATCAAGTATTTATGCATTTTTCACTTTATATCAGAGCAATATGTTTATTATTTCTGCATATATATTTACTTTTTAAACATGACAAATCTAAAAAAAAAGGCTAACTACTTTTTTATTATATGGTAAATGCATTATAATAAATGTTATAAGAAAAAAACAGAAAATAAAACTATTAATAACTAGATATATAAAGAAAAATGCTAATTTCTATTATTATAAATAAAGAAATAGTATTTAACAAACACCGTATTCTAAAATAGACATTTTTTCTTCATCCTAGCTGAACTATTTAACAATTTATGTATTTTTTTAACAACAATTTATTATAAATGTTCTATTATAGAAATATTCAACATTAGATGTGTTAATTTGCAAGAGAAAAATACCAAAAAAGGGTTTTTATTCAGCTATCTAACAGAATTAGCCCCTCTTTATAGTTATTTAGGCGACTATATGTATCAAATAGCATATAAATCACCAGAATAGTATATAAAAAATGCTTTCTTTAAATTTTTAATCATTAAATCTGTTGTTTGTTTTACTTTAGCAAGCAGATTTAAACTCAAAATCATGTCTATTTTACCGAAATGTGTTATCGATGTGTGTGAATAATTTACAAAATACATTATATTGGGTTTTAATTATATCTCAGTGTATAAAAAATCGAAAAAGTTGGTATTTTAGATGATTAGAAATATAAAAAAAAATTACATAAAATTAAAAAAAAAGAAGAAAAAAAAACATTTTTCTTCATTTACTTAATAAATTAAACAGCTTTTTTGACATTTGACTCATAAAAATTACCTATTTTAGCATTATCCACCTTTTTTTTCGTATATAAGAAACATACTATAAAAATCCTATTTAAAAGACATCAAAATCAATTAAATGATATCAAAATCTTTTTTTATAATTGAATATTTTAATAAGATATAAAAATATATTCAATATTTTATGTAATTGATCATTAAAAGAAAAAAAAATAATAGGACCCTTAAACTTTCTACTAAAATCCCATATCAAAATACATCAAGCATAATCTATAACGATTTATAATTCAAAACATATTTTTTCGATTTGGTGTATATGATAGTTATTATCACATAAAAAAACCACTAAAATAAAGAAAAAAAATAGTCGACTTAATCCACACATAAAAGTTTCAGAAACAAGAAAAATATAAAATTTATGATTTTCTAAGTATTTTACGTTTTAAAAAGATAATTTCAATAGGGAAAACTTTATTTTATTACAAGAAAAAAAATCCCTTTTTTTTGCGATGTCATTAATTATTAAAAAAAATCGCAGATAATGAGAAATATGAGAAAGTCAGAATGTGTATCTTAGCTTATAAAAGTATGATCAGCAAGTAAAAATTGTTTTTTTTGCCAAACAGGACTTGGTTCTAGGTTTTTTTTAAGACAGAAAAAAATATGGCAACATATAAAGCTTGGAATTGACCAAAAAATCAATAAATTCACCTTTTCTGGTTAACAAAACAAATGTACTAATATTAGATATGTCTAGTAGAGTATATAAATATCCATTATAAGGCAAAAAAATCTTAAATATAACCAAGTTTGTTATGGCTATATATCCACAAAAAGATGATTTTATCTTCTATCAACTTTAGATAATGTATTTTATATGTGATAAATTATCATTGTACGATTTCTTTCTATGCTAGTGGACATATTTATCACCACTTATTCGGCTATTCAGCGACATAATTCAGCTAAAAGTAATAAAATTATGATTAAAATGAGATTGATATGTCTTTTTAGCATTAAAAAAATACATAAAACTTGTTTTTTCTCATCTCGCTGCAGACATATTATATTTAAAATAGCATAGAAAAATGATAATATAACATTACTCATAAAATATTTATAATAAAATTGACTATTAATATAAATTTATTTTGAAACAAGCTGTTTTTTTAACATAAAAGATTTATTCTATACAACTAGAAAAGTAGAAAACCGCCTATATAAAGAAAAAAACCAAAAGATTGGTATAAATATGATGATTAAGCCACAAATAATCAATCAAAATTACAATTTATATGGAATAAAATAGGACAATAACTATAGTTGTCTATCAGAGACGTAATTTATAATTCAATATTGTCAATATTAGTGCATTAAACTTCAAATTGTTACATCAAATTCTAATATCTGGTGTCTAAATAGAAAAATGTATTTTTGAATTTTCAATCTATTTATATTTCCTTTGAAAATTTCATTTTCTTAAAAGATGAATCTATTATTAGATTATACTAAATTACTAAGCACGAAAACTATTTCGATTTCGCCAGTATATTTCTATATATATGAAAAATAAAATAAAAAACTTAAAAAAATAATAATTTATTAACAAGATAATCTTAAACAAAGAAATAAATGGGAAATAGAAATACATATAATAAAATCTCAAAACTTTTCATACTATTGTTTAATTAACAAATAATCTTAACATAAAAAAAATTTCGGTTTTAAATATTATAAAGAACAATTGATATGTCGATCTTTAGAGTCAGAAAATCTAGTTTAATGTATGTAATAGACATATATATGCGTATTATTATTATAAATGTCAATATTAATAATTTTATGGTGATTTAATAATTTATAGATTCTAAATGAAAATTTAAATAAAATCAGAAGAATATTTCGGATAAATAATTTATAAAAAAAAGTATAATAGTTTGTAAAAAAATGGTTAAAAAATATAATAAAATAAATCACAATTTATTGTATCATTATATATAAAATATTTTTCTTTTTTGTTATTCTTTCTCGTAATCTAATTTAAAAGAAAAATCGAATGTTTTGATAACTATATTTTATATCTAGAAAGTTCAAAATTAGAATAGAAAAACAATATGCTAGCATATAATTTTATTTAAGAACGCTTTTCTAACATCACGATGTGTTCGAATATCTTAATCTAAAGATACAATATCCAATAATAACAAAAAAAAATAAAATAGAATGAATATATTTTTTGTTTATAATAGAAAGAAAAAAGCATTGTTCAGAATTTAAAGATAATAATTATAAAAGTAATAAGAATTAATTTTACTTTTACAATAAAAAAGTAAATTATTAATAATTTTGTGGATTAAGGGATGGTAAAAAGTAAAAAAATATCAAAAAACCATAAAAATAATGGTATAATTATCATTGAAAAAGATAAAACATGAAAATATCGTATAAATAATTGCATTGTTGACATTTAGTTATATCTTTATGATCTCAGTTGCATAAGAGCATATAGACATGAACTTTCGGACTTTAATGTTATCATAGCGATGATTAAAAAGATAAACTAAAATAGAAAATATGATAAAGGATATACAGAGCTTTGTTTTTTTTTCAAAAATATGCCCCATTTTCAGAAAAAAACGCATATTTATAAACTCAATGGAAAAAATATCAGTATTATGACAAAATTTCGAAGAAATAGACGGAAATATCATGATAAAAATCGTATAATTTAATTTTCTTATCTAGAAAAGGGGTAAATTTGATCAATGACCATTTTAGATCAGCTTTGTTTAGATAAAGGCCAAAAGAAAACTGTTGAGAACATAACACAGGTTTATAAAAACTAAAAAATAAAAGGATTCATATATTTCTATTCATCAATTCCAGAAAGTATATAATTTTTTTCAAGAATCGCGAAATTTTTACAAAAAAATATATAAATAAAAGAATTCTAGTAATAGCAGTGATATAAATAATAAAATATAATTTCATATAAAGTAACAATATTAAACCTTTGTATACATTCTTATGTAAAATTCAAAAATCAAGATTATTATAACTAAAATGAAGCAAAACAGAATATTTAACATATACGATAAAACATCTTATAGAAGCTTAAGATTATTAATACATTAAAATACAAAATTGAATTATTGTAAGCAAATAATTATATCCAACGAAAAACGTAAAACATAAAAACAAAACAGCAAATGTTGATATATAAATAATATCAAATAATAACAAATAATATCAAATAATTATTCAATTTACAGTGTATATTTAATTTATTTCCTTGTCTATAATTATTATAAAATTTAAACCTTCGATTGAATCTTGCTAAAAAAAAAGTCCAAATTAATTAAAATAAAACCCATGTCTATAATCATTGTAAAATTTGAACCTTCAGACAAAATCCATCTAAATAAAATTTCAAAAAAAAAATTTCAAAATTGATTTTATTTAACCCACGTCTAAAATCATTATAAAACATATATCTTCGGAATATACCATAATTCTTGAATAAAATTCTATAAATATGAAAATTCTACTATAATATTCACTTGAAACAGTAAATGCTTGGCAATTTAATAATTTGAGTGGATAAAACCATGAATTTTTAAATCTAGAAATATAAAATTTATGTTCACATTTGAAAAGTTAACTATTAGATTTATTAAAAAATGGAAGATAACGAAAAAAATATAAAGTCATTTACAAAAAAAGAGGACCAAACAGCCATAAAATTGTTTTAAAATATAATAATAAATTTTCTAGGTTTTATCGATTTGTAAAAAAAACAACAAATATATTATTTAGTTTAACAAATAAAAATAAAATCTAAAATAACATACGATTTTTGATTTTATTTATATAAAAACAGAAAAAGAAACAAAATTTATCATAATGTAATAGTTATATCGATTAGAGAATAAATATAAAAACATTATATTACGCTATTCAAATCAAATATAATAAAGTATAAAATAATAAAATAGTTCATATAGAAGAGGTTTCTCAGCATATTAATATCTTTTTTGTTATTCAAAGAGCATAAAAAAAGACTATCATGTATATGAATAAACCCAGTCTTTTAAAATTTAAGAGATAGAATCTATAAAAGTATATATAGTTAAACACAAAATAATCGTTTTTATATAGTAAAACATATAAAAATGTAACGAGTAATATTCAAACCTATTTATAAGAAAAAAAATTATTATGCAATTAAATATTAATCTTTAAATAGTTAAACATATGATTTGAAATCAATTATCTATAAAAACAAAAAAAACCTTTTTTTATTCACATAAGGCTTATTATGTAATTTTATAAACAAATAAAACAGATTATCAAGAAAAGGGAAAAAAAACATTGTATTTTTAAGATAAAACTCACACTACGATACAGAAGATAAGTTTTTATTGTTACAGCTTATGGATTTTAAAAACGAAAAACTTCAAATTATAGCAGAAGGAATTGCATAAAAAACCTTTTTTATATTGTTTCATACCACTAATAGTATTTTTTATCGTTTTTTACAAACACGGATATGTGATTTTTTATGTCAATCGAATAGATTTAAAATCACAAATAAATGTAAACTTTTACTATAGAAAAAAGCATCAGAACTTATTTGTGTTAACTTTTGTAGACAATTGCTTCTATTTAACATATATATATAAAATATCCAAAATACAACAATTTAAATAATGCAAGTTATATAAAATCCAGGTTTTATGTTGCCAAGAAAAGACGAAAAATGTATTTATTACGTTTTTGGATATAATTTATGAATATTTGCTGTTGAAGCAATCTTAATATAGAAGAGTGATTATATCTTGCAATTATATCTCTTATTTATGTTTTATTTTGTAATCTAGCACAGATTTTGATGTTTTTTTTTTCATTACAAAAAAGTGATAAAAGGCTTTTTAATTTGTAAAAGACATCAATGGCTAAATATTTTATTCACTAAAACTGAAAGATTTTAGATGAAGATTAACTGATCATTGAAAACATGGTAAGAAATAATATCATAAACGAGTGATAAATATAATAATAGAGTCGCCCCTACCCTAGAAGGGCGACTCTATTGTTGTGTTCATTGCATCGTAATTTAAAAAATATAAATATATTATTTTTATAGAAACATAAAACATAGATTATCATATATAAATTGTCGAATTTTTTGCTATAAAATACACTTTTTATAATAAAATCAAGTATTTATGCATTTTTCACTTTATATCAGAGCAATATGTTTATTATTTCTGCATATATATTTACTTTTTAAACATGACAAATCTAAAAAAAAAGGCCAACTACTTTTTTATTATATGGTAAATGCATTATAATAAATGTTATAAGAAAAAAACAGAAAATAAAACTATTAATAACTAGATATATAAAGAAAAATGCTAATTTCTATTATTATAAATAAAGAAATAGTATTTAACAAACACCGTATTCTAAAATAGACATTTTTTCTTCATCCTAGCTGAACTATTTAACAATTTATGTATTTTTTTAACAACAATTTATTATAAATGTTCTATTATAGAAATATTCAACATTAGATGTGTTAATTTGCAAGAGAAAAATACCAAAAAAGGGTTTTTATTCAGCTATCTAACAGAATTAGCCCCTCTTTATAGTTATTTAGGCGACTATATGTATCAAATAGCATATAAATCACCAGAATAGTATATAAAAAATGCTTTCTTTAAATTTTTAATCATTAAATCTGTTGTTTGTTTTACTTTAGCAAGCAGATTTAAACTCAAAATCATGTCTATTTTACCGAAATGTGTTATCGATGTGTGTGAATAATTTACAAAATACATTATATTGGGTTTTAATTATATCTCAGTGTATAAAAAATCGAAAAAGTTGGTATTTTAGATGATTAGAAATATAAAAAAAAATTACATAAAATTAAAAAAAAAGAAGAAAAAAAAACATTTTTCTTCATTTACTTAATAAATTAAACAGCTTTTTTGACATTTGACTCATAAAAATTACCTATTTTAGCATTATCCACCTTTTTTTTCGTATATAAGAAACATACTATAAAAATCCTATTTAAAAGACATCAAAATCAATTAAATGATATCAAAATCTTTTTTTATAATTGAATATTTTAATAAGATATAAAAATATATTCAATATTTTATGTAATTGATCATTAAAAGAAAAAAAAATAATAGGACCCTTAAACTTTCTACTAAAATCCCATATCAAAATACATCAAGCATAATCTATAACGATTTATAATTCAAAACATATTTTTTCGATTTGGTGTATATGATAGTTATTATCACATAAAAAAACCACTAAAATAAAGAAAAAAAATAGTCGACTTAATCCACACATAAAAGTTTCAGAAACAAGAAAAATATAAAATTTATGATTTTCTAAGTATTTTACGTTTTAAAAAGATAATTTCAATAGGGAAAACTTTATTTTATTACAAGAAAAAAAATCCCTTTTTTTTGCGATGTCATTAATTATTAAAAAAAATCGCAGATAATGAGAAATATGAGAAAGTCAGAATGTGTATCTTAGCTTATAAAAGTATGATCAGCAAGTAAAAATTGTTTTTTTTGCCAAACAGGACTTGGTTCTAGGTTTTTTTTAAGACAGAAAAAAATATGGCAACATATAAAGCTTGGAATTGACCAAAAAATCAATAAATTCACCTTTTCTGGTTAACAAAACAAATGTACTAATATTAGATATGTCTAGTAGAGTATATAAATATCCATTATAAGGCAAAAAAATCTTAAATATAACCAAGTTTGTTATGGCTATATATCCACAAAAAGATGATTTTATCTTCTATCAACTTTAGATAATGTATTTTATATGTGATAAATTATCATTGTACGATTTCTTTCTATGCTAGTGGACATATTTATCACCACTTATTCGGCTATTCAGCGACATAATTCAGCTAAAAGTAATAAAATTATGATTAAAATGAGATTGATATGTCTTTTTAGCATTAAAAAAATACATAAAACTTGTTTTTTCTCATCTCGCTGCAGACATATTATATTTAAAATAGCATAGAAAAATGATAATATAACATTACTCATAAAATATTTATAATAAAATTGACTATTAATATAAATTTATTTTGAAACAAGCTGTTTTTTTAACATAAAAGATTTATTCTATACAACTAGAAAAGTAGAAAACCGCCTATATAAAGAAAAAAACCAAAAGATTGGTATAAATATGATGATTAAGCCACAAATAATCAATCAAAATTACAATTTATATGGAATAAAATAGGACAATAACTATAGTTGTCTATCAGAGACGTAATTTATAATTCAATATTGTCAATATTAGTGCATTAAACTTCAAATTGTTACATCAAATTCTAATATCTGGTGTCTAAATAGAAAAATGTATTTTTGAATTTTCAATCTATTTATATTTCCTTTGAAAATTTCATTTTCTTAAAAGATGAATCTATTATTAGATTATACTAAATTACTAAGCACGAAAACTATTTCGATTTCGCCAGTATATTTCTATATATATGAAAAATAAAATAAAAAACTTAAAAAAATAATAATTTATTAACAAGATAATCTTAAACAAAGAAATAAATGGGAAATAGAAATACATATAATAAAATCTCAAAACTTTTCATACTATTGTTTAATTAACAAATAATCTTAACATAAAAAAAATTTCGGTTTTAAATATTATAAAGAACAATTGATATGTCGATCTTTAGAGTCAGAAAATCTAGTTTAATGTATGTAATAGACATATATATGCGTATTATTATTATAAATGTCAATATTAATAATTTTATGGTGATTTAATAATTTATAGATTCTAAATGAAAATTTAAATAAAATCAGAAGAATATTTCGGATAAATAATTTATAAAAAAAAGTATAATAGTTTGTAAAAAAATGGTTAAAAAATATAATAAAATAAATCACAATTTATTGTATCATTATATATAAAATATTTTTCTTTTTTGTTATTCTTTCTCGTAATCTAATTTAAAAGAAAAATCGAATGTTTTGATAACTATATTTTATATCTAGAAAGTTCAAAATTAGAATAGAAAAACAATATGCTAGCATATAATTTTATTTAAGAACGCTTTTCTAACATCACGATGTGTTCGAATATCTTAATCTAAAGATACAATATCCAATAATAACAAAAAAAAATAAAATAGAATGAATATATTTTTTGTTTATAATAGAAAGAAAAAAGCATTGTTCAGAATTTAAAGATAATAATTATAAAAGTAATAAGAATTAATTTTACTTTTACAATAAAAAAGTAAATTATTAATAATTTTGTGGATTAAGGGATGGTAAAAAGTAAAAAAATATCAAAAAACCATAAAAATAATGGTATAATTATCATTGAAAAAGATAAAACATGAAAATATCGTATAAATAATTGCATTGTTGACATTTAGTTATATCTTTATGATCTCAGTTGCATAAGAGCATATAGACATGAACTTTCGGACTTTAATGTTATCATAGCGATGATTAAAAAGATAAACTAAAATAGAAAATATGATAAAGGATATACAGAGCTTTGTTTTTTTTTCAAAAATATGCCCCATTTTCAGAAAAAAACGCATATTTATAAACTCAATGGAAAAAATATCAGTATTATGACAAAATTTCGAAGAAATAGACGGAAATATCATGATAAAAATCGTATAATTTAATTTTCTTATCTAGAAAAGGGGTAAATTTGATCAATGACCATTTTAGATCAGCTTTGTTTAGATAAAGGCCAAAAGAAAACTGTTGAGAACATAACACAGGTTTATAAAAACTAAAAAATAAAAGGATTCATATATTTCTATTCATCAATTCCAGAAAGTATATAATTTTTTTCAAGAATCGCGAAATTTTTACAAAAAAATATATAAATAAAAGAATTCTAGTAATAGCAGTGATATAAATAATAAAATATAATTTCATATAAAGTAACAATATTAAACCTTTGTATACATTCTTATGTAAAATTCAAAAATCAAGATTATTATAACTAAAATGAAGCAAAACAGAATATTTAACATATACGATAAAACATCTTATAGAAGCTTAAGATTATTAATACATTAAAATACAAAATTGAATTATTGTAAGCAAATAATTATATCCAACGAAAAACGTAAAACATAAAAACAAAACAGCAAATGTTGATATATAAATAATATCAAATAATAACAAATAATATCAAATAATTATTCAATTTACAGTGTATATTTAATTTATTTCCTTGTCTATAATTATTATAAAATTTAAACCTTCGATTGAATCTTGCTAAAAAAAAAGTCCAAATTAATTAAAATAAAACCCATGTCTATAATCATTGTAAAATTTGAACCTTCAGACAAAATCCATCTAAATAAAATTTCAAAAAAAAAATTTCAAAATTGATTTTATTTAACCCACGTCTAAAATCATTATAAAACATATATCTTCGGAATATACCATAATTCTTGAATAAAATTCTATAAATATGAAAATTCTACTATAATATTCACTTGAAACAGTAAATGCTTGGCAATTTAATAATTTGAGTGGATAAAACCATGAATTTTTAAATCTAGAAATATAAAATTTATGTTCACATTTGAAAAGTTAACTATTAGATTTATTAAAAAATGGAAGATAACGAAAAAAATATAAAGTCATTTACAAAAAAAGAGGACCAAACAGCCATAAAATTGTTTTAAAATATAATAATAAATTTTCTAGGTTTTATCGATTTGTAAAAAAAACAACAAATATATTATTTAGTTTAACAAATAAAAATAAAATCTAAAATAACATACGATTTTTGATTTTATTTATATAAAAACAGAAAAAGAAACAAAATTTATCATAATGTAATAGTTATATCGATTAGAGAATAAATATAAAAACATTATATTACGCTATTCAAATCAAATATAATAAAGTATAAAATAATAAAATAGTTCATATAGAAGAGGTTTCTCAGCATATTAATATCTTTTTTGTTATTCAAAGAGCATAAAAAAAGACTATCATGTATATGAATAAACCCAGTCTTTTAAAATTTAAGAGATAGAATCTATAAAAGTATATATAGTTAAACACAAAATAATCGTTTTTATATAGTAAAACATATAAAAATGTAACGAGTAATATTCAAACCTATTTATAAGAAAAAAAATTATTATGCAATTAAATATTAATCTTTAAATAGTTAAACATATGATTTGAAATCAATTATCTATAAAAACAAAAAAAACCTTTTTTTATTCACATAAGGCTTATTATGTAATTTTATAAACAAATAAAACAGATTATCAAGAAAAGGGAAAAAAAACATTGTATTTTTAAGATAAAACTCACACTACGATACAGAAGATAAGTTTTTATTGTTACAGCTTATGGATTTTAAAAACGAAAAACTTCAAATTATAGCAGAAGGAATTGCATAAAAAACCTTTTTTATATTGTTTCATACCACTAATAGTATTTTTTATCGTTTTTTACAAACACGGATATGTGATTTTTTATGTCAATCGAATAGATTTAAAATCACAAATAAATGTAAACTTTTACTATAGAAAAAAGCATCAGAACTTATTTGTGTTAACTTTTGTAGACAATTGCTTCTATTTAACATATATATATAAAATATCCAAAATACAACAATTTAAATAATGCAAGTTATATAAAATCCAGGTTTTATGTTGCCAAGAAAAGACGAAAAATGTATTTATTACGTTTTTGGATATAATTTATGAATATTTGCTGTTGAAGCAATCTTAATATAGAAGAGTGATTATATCTTGCAATTATATCTCTTATTTATGTTTTATTTTGTAATCTAGCACAGATTTTGATGTTTTTTTTTTCATTACAAAAAAGTGATAAAAGGCTTTTTAATTTGTAAAAGACATCAATGGCTAAATATTTTATTCACTAAAACTGAAAGATTTTAGATGAAGATTAACTGATCATTGAAAACATGGTAAGAAATAATATCATAAACGAGTGATAAATATAATAATAGAGTCGCCCCTACCCTAGAAGGGCGACTCTATTGTTGTGTTCATTGCATCGTAATTTAAAAAATATAAATATATTATTTTTATAGAAACATAAAACATAGATTATCATATATAAATTGTCGAATTTTTTGCTATAAAATACACTTTTTATAATAAAATCAAGTATTTATGCATTTTTCACTTTATATCAGAGCAATATGTTTATTATTTCTGCATATATATTTACTTTTTAAACATGACAAATCTAAAAAAAAAGGCCAACTACTTTTTTATTATATGGTAAATGCATTATAATAAATGTTATAAGAAAAAAACAGAAAATAAAACTATTAATAACTAGATATATAAAGAAAAATGCTAATTTCTATTATTATAAATAAAGAAATAGTATTTAACAAACACCGTATTCTAAAATAGACATTTTTTCTTCATCCTAGCTGAACTATTTAACAATTTATGTATTTTTTTAACAACAATTTATTATAAATGTTCTATTATAGAAATATTCAACATTAGATGTGTTAATTTGCAAGAGAAAAATACCAAAAAAGGGTTTTTATTCAGCTATCTAACAGAATTAGCCCCTCTTTATAGTTATTTAGGCGACTATATGTATCAAATAGCATATAAATCACCAGAATAGTATATAAAAAATGCTTTCTTTAAATTTTTAATCATTAAATCTGTTGTTTGTTTTACTTTAGCAAGCAGATTTAAACTCAAAATCATGTCTATTTTACCGAAATGTGTTATCGATGTGTGTGAATAATTTACAAAATACATTATATTGGGTTTTAATTATATCTCAGTGTATAAAAAATCGAAAAAGTTGGTATTTTAGATGATTAGAAATATAAAAAAAAATTACATAAAATTAAAAAAAAAGAAGAAAAAAAAACATTTTTCTTCATTTACTTAATAAATTAAACAGCTTTTTTGACATTTGACTCATAAAAATTACCTATTTTAGCATTATCCACCTTTTTTTTCGTATATAAGAAACATACTATAAAAATCCTATTTAAAAGACATCAAAATCAATTAAATGATATCAAAATCTTTTTTTATAATTGAATATTTTAATAAGATATAAAAATATATTCAATATTTTATGTAATTGATCATTAAAAGAAAAAAAAATAATAGGACCCTTAAACTTTCTACTAAAATCCCATATCAAAATACATCAAGCATAATCTATAACGATTTATAATTCAAAACATATTTTTTCGATTTGGTGTATATGATAGTTATTATCACATAAAAAAACCACTAAAATAAAGAAAAAAAATAGTCGACTTAATCCACACATAAAAGTTTCAGAAACAAGAAAAATATAAAATTTATGATTTTCTAAGTATTTTACGTTTTAAAAAGATAATTTCAATAGGGAAAACTTTATTTTATTACAAGAAAAAAAATCCCTTTTTTTTGCGATGTCATTAATTATTAAAAAAAATCGCAGATAATGAGAAATATGAGAAAGTCAGAATGTGTATCTTAGCTTATAAAAGTATGATCAGCAAGTAAAAATTGTTTTTTTTGCCAAACAGGACTTGGTTCTAGGTTTTTTTTAAGACAGAAAAAAATATGGCAACATATAAAGCTTGGAATTGACCAAAAAATCAATAAATTCACCTTTTCTGGTTAACAAAACAAATGTACTAATATTAGATATGTCTAGTAGAGTATATAAATATCCATTATAAGGCAAAAAAATCTTAAATATAACCAAGTTTGTTATGGCTATATATCCACAAAAAGATGATTTTATCTTCTATCAACTTTAGATAATGTATTTTATATGTGATAAATTATCATTGTACGATTTCTTTCTATGCTAGTGGACATATTTATCACCACTTATTCGGCTATTCAGCGACATAATTCAGCTAAAAGTAATAAAATTATGATTAAAATGAGATTGATATGTCTTTTTAGCATTAAAAAAATACATAAAACTTGTTTTTTCTCATCTCGCTGCAGACATATTATATTTAAAATAGCATAGAAAAATGATAATATAACATTACTCATAAAATATTTATAATAAAATTGACTATTAATATAAATTTATTTTGAAACAAGCTGTTTTTTTAACATAAAAGATTTATTCTATACAACTAGAAAAGTAGAAAACCGCCTATATAAAGAAAAAAACCAAAAGATTGGTATAAATATGATGATTAAGCCACAAATAATCAATCAAAATTACAATTTATATGGAATAAAATAGGACAATAACTATAGTTGTCTATCAGAGACGTAATTTATAATTCAATATTGTCAATATTAGTGCATTAAACTTCAAATTGTTACATCAAATTCTAATATCTGGTGTCTAAATAGAAAAATGTATTTTTGAATTTTCAATCTATTTATATTTCCTTTGAAAATTTCATTTTCTTAAAAGATGAATCTATTATTAGATTATACTAAATTACTAAGCACGAAAACTATTTCGATTTCGCCAGTATATTTCTATATATATGAAAAATAAAATAAAAAACTTAAAAAAATAATAATTTATTAACAAGATAATCTTAAACAAAGAAATAAATGGGAAATAGAAATACATATAATAAAATCTCAAAACTTTTCATACTATTGTTTAATTAACAAATAATCTTAACATAAAAAAAATTTCGGTTTTAAATATTATAAAGAACAATTGATATGTCGATCTTTAGAGTCAGAAAATCTAGTTTAATGTATGTAATAGACATATATATGCGTATTATTATTATAAATGTCAATATTAATAATTTTATGGTGATTTAATAATTTATAGATTCTAAATGAAAATTTAAATAAAATCAGAAGAATATTTCGGATAAATAATTTATAAAAAAAAGTATAATAGTTTGTAAAAAAATGGTTAAAAAATATAATAAAATAAATCACAATTTATTGTATCATTATATATAAAATATTTTTCTTTTTTGTTATTCTTTCTCGTAATCTAATTTAAAAGAAAAATCGAATGTTTTGATAACTATATTTTATATCTAGAAAGTTCAAAATTAGAATAGAAAAACAATATGCTAGCATATAATTTTATTTAAGAACGCTTTTCTAACATCACGATGTGTTCGAATATCTTAATCTAAAGATACAATATCCAATAATAACAAAAAAAAATAAAATAGAATGAATATATTTTTTGTTTATAATAGAAAGAAAAAAGCATTGTTCAGAATTTAAAGATAATAATTATAAAAGTAATAAGAATTAATTTTACTTTTACAATAAAAAAGTAAATTATTAATAATTTTGTGGATTAAGGGATGGTAAAAAGTAAAAAAATATCAAAAAACCATAAAAATAATGGTATAATTATCATTGAAAAAGATAAAACATGAAAATATCGTATAAATAATTGCATTGTTGACATTTAGTTATATCTTTATGATCTCAGTTGCATAAGAGCATATAGACATGAACTTTCGGACTTTAATGTTATCATAGCGATGATTAAAAAGATAAACTAAAATAGAAAATATGATAAAGGATATACAGAGCTTTGTTTTTTTTTCAAAAATATGCCCCATTTTCAGAAAAAAACGCATATTTATAAACTCAATGGAAAAAATATCAGTATTATGACAAAATTTCGAAGAAATAGACGGAAATATCATGATAAAAATCGTATAATTTAATTTTCTTATCTAGAAAAGGGGTAAATTTGATCAATGACCATTTTAGATCAGCTTTGTTTAGATAAAGGCCAAAAGAAAACTGTTGAGAACATAACACAGGTTTATAAAAACTAAAAAATAAAAGGATTCATATATTTCTATTCATCAATTCCAGAAAGTATATAATTTTTTTCAAGAATCGCGAAATTTTTACAAAAAAATATATAAATAAAAGAATTCTAGTAATAGCAGTGATATAAATAATAAAATATAATTTCATATAAAGTAACAATATTAAACCTTTGTATACATTCTTATGTAAAATTCAAAAATCAAGATTATTATAACTAAAATGAAGCAAAACAGAATATTTAACATATACGATAAAACATCTTATAGAAGCTTAAGATTATTAATACATTAAAATACAAAATTGAATTATTGTAAGCAAATAATTATATCCAACGAAAAACGTAAAACATAAAAACAAAACAGCAAATGTTGATATATAAATAATATCAAATAATAACAAATAATATCAAATAATTATTCAATTTACAGTGTATATTTAATTTATTTCCTTGTCTATAATTATTATAAAATTTAAACCTTCGATTGAATCTTGCTAAAAAAAAAGTCCAAATTAATTAAAATAAAACCCATGTCTATAATCATTGTAAAATTTGAACCTTCAGACAAAATCCATCTAAATAAAATTTCAAAAAAAAAATTTCAAAATTGATTTTATTTAACCCACGTCTAAAATCATTATAAAACATATATCTTCGGAATATACCATAATTCTTGAATAAAATTCTATAAATATGAAAATTCTACTATAATATTCACTTGAAACAGTAAATGCTTGGCAATTTAATAATTTGAGTGGATAAAACCATGAATTTTTAAATCTAGAAATATAAAATTTATGTTCACATTTGAAAAGTTAACTATTAGATTTATTAAAAAATGGAAGATAACGAAAAAAATATAAAGTCATTTACAAAAAAAGAGGACCAAACAGCCATAAAATTGTTTTAAAATATAATAATAAATTTTCTAGGTTTTATCGATTTGTAAAAAAAACAACAAATATATTATTTAGTTTAACAAATAAAAATAAAATCTAAAATAACATACGATTTTTGATTTTATTTATATAAAAACAGAAAAAGAAACAAAATTTATCATAATGTAATAGTTATATCGATTAGAGAATAAATATAAAAACATTATATTACGCTATTCAAATCAAATATAATAAAGTATAAAATAATAAAATAGTTCATATAGAAGAGGTTTCTCAGCATATTAATATCTTTTTTGTTATTCAAAGAGCATAAAAAAAGACTATCATGTATATGAATAAACCCAGTCTTTTAAAATTTAAGAGATAGAATCTATAAAAGTATATATAGTTAAACACAAAATAATCGTTTTTATATAGTAAAACATATAAAAATGTAACGAGTAATATTCAAACCTATTTATAAGAAAAAAAATTATTATGCAATTAAATATTAATCTTTAAATAGTTAAACATATGATTTGAAATCAATTATCTATAAAAACAAAAAAAACCTTTTTTTATTCACATAAGGCTTATTATGTAATTTTATAAACAAATAAAACAGATTATCAAGAAAAGGGAAAAAAAACATTGTATTTTTAAGATAAAACTCACACTACGATACAGAAGATAAGTTTTTATTGTTACAGCTTATGGATTTTAAAAACGAAAAACTTCAAATTATAGCAGAAGGAATTGCATAAAAAACCTTTTTTATATTGTTTCATACCACTAATAGTATTTTTTATCGTTTTTTACAAACACGGATATGTGATTTTTTATGTCAATCGAATAGATTTAAAATCACAAATAAATGTAAACTTTTACTATAGAAAAAAGCATCAGAACTTATTTGTGTTAACTTTTGTAGACAATTGCTTCTATTTAACATATATATATAAAATATCCAAAATACAACAATTTAAATAATGCAAGTTATATAAAATCCAGGTTTTATGTTGCCAAGAAAAGACGAAAAATGTATTTATTACGTTTTTGGATATAATTTATGAATATTTGCTGTTGAAGCAATCTTAATATAGAAGAGTGATTATATCTTGCAATTATATCTCTTATTTATGTTTTATTTTGTAATCTAGCACAGATTTTGATGTTTTTTTTTTCATTACAAAAAAGTGATAAAAGGCTTTTTAATTTGTAAAAGACATCAATGGCTAAATATTTTATTCACTAAAACTGAAAGATTTTAGATGAAGATTAACTGATCATTGAAAACATGGTAAGAAATAATATCATAAACGAGTGATAAATATAATAATAGAGTCGCCCCTACCCTAGAAGGGCGACTCTATTGTTGTGTTCATTGCATCGTAATTTAAAAAATATAAATATATTATTTTTATAGAAACATAAAACATAGATTATCATATATAAATTGTCGAATTTTTTGCTATAAAATACACTTTTTATAATAAAATCAAGTATTTATGCATTTTTCACTTTATATCAGAGCAATATGTTTATTATTTCTGCATATATATTTACTTTTTAAACATGACAAATCTAAAAAAAAAGGCTAACTACTTTTTTATTATATGGTAAATGCATTATAATAAATGTTATAAGAAAAAAACAGAAAATAAAACTATTAATAACTAGATATATAAAGAAAAATGCTAATTTCTATTATTATAAATAAAGAAATAGTATTTAACAAACACCGTATTCTAAAATAGACATTTTTTCTTCATCCTAGCTGAACTATTTAACAATTTATGTATTTTTTTAACAACAATTTATTATAAATGTTCTATTATAGAAATATTCAACATTAGATGTGTTAATTTGCAAGAGAAAAATACCAAAAAAGGGTTTTTATTCAGCTATCTAACAGAATTAGCCCCTCTTTATAGTTATTTAGGCGACTATATGTATCAAATAGCATATAAATCACCAGAATAGTATATAAAAAATGCTTTCTTTAAATTTTTAATCATTAAATCTGTTGTTTGTTTTACTTTAGCAAGCAGATTTAAACTCAAAATCATGTCTATTTTACCGAAATGTGTTATCGATGTGTGTGAATAATTTACAAAATACATTATATTGGGTTTTAATTATATCTCAGTGTATAAAAAATCGAAAAAGTTGGTATTTTAGATGATTAGAAATATAAAAAAAAATTACATAAAATTAAAAAAAAAGAAGAAAAAAAAACATTTTTCTTCATTTACTTAATAAATTAAACAGCTTTTTTGACATTTGACTCATAAAAATTACCTATTTTAGCATTATCCACCTTTTTTTTCGTATATAAGAAACATACTATAAAAATCCTATTTAAAAGACATCAAAATCAATTAAATGATATCAAAATCTTTTTTTATAATTGAATATTTTAATAAGATATAAAAATATATTCAATATTTTATGTAATTGATCATTAAAAGAAAAAAAAATAATAGGACCCTTAAACTTTCTACTAAAATCCCATATCAAAATACATCAAGCATAATCTATAACGATTTATAATTCAAAACATATTTTTTCGATTTGGTGTATATGATAGTTATTATCACATAAAAAAACCACTAAAATAAAGAAAAAAAATAGTCGACTTAATCCACACATAAAAGTTTCAGAAACAAGAAAAATATAAAATTTATGATTTTCTAAGTATTTTACGTTTTAAAAAGATAATTTCAATAGGGAAAACTTTATTTTATTACAAGAAAAAAAATCCCTTTTTTTTGCGATGTCATTAATTATTAAAAAAAATCGCAGATAATGAGAAATATGAGAAAGTCAGAATGTGTATCTTAGCTTATAAAAGTATGATCAGCAAGTAAAAATTGTTTTTTTTGCCAAACAGGACTTGGTTCTAGGTTTTTTTTAAGACAGAAAAAAATATGGCAACATATAAAGCTTGGAATTGACCAAAAAATCAATAAATTCACCTTTTCTGGTTAACAAAACAAATGTACTAATATTAGATATGTCTAGTAGAGTATATAAATATCCATTATAAGGCAAAAAAATCTTAAATATAACCAAGTTTGTTATGGCTATATATCCACAAAAAGATGATTTTATCTTCTATCAACTTTAGATAATGTATTTTATATGTGATAAATTATCATTGTACGATTTCTTTCTATGCTAGTGGACATATTTATCACCACTTATTCGGCTATTCAGCGACATAATTCAGCTAAAAGTAATAAAATTATGATTAAAATGAGATTGATATGTCTTTTTAGCATTAAAAAAATACATAAAACTTGTTTTTTCTCATCTCGCTGCAGACATATTATATTTAAAATAGCATAGAAAAATGATAATATAACATTACTCATAAAATATTTATAATAAAATTGACTATTAATATAAATTTATTTTGAAACAAGCTGTTTTTTTAACATAAAAGATTTATTCTATACAACTAGAAAAGTAGAAAACCGCCTATATAAAGAAAAAAACCAAAAGATTGGTATAAATATGATGATTAAGCCACAAATAATCAATCAAAATTACAATTTATATGGAATAAAATAGGACAATAACTATAGTTGTCTATCAGAGACGTAATTTATAATTCAATATTGTCAATATTAGTGCATTAAACTTCAAATTGTTACATCAAATTCTAATATCTGGTGTCTAAATAGAAAAATGTATTTTTGAATTTTCAATCTATTTATATTTCCTTTGAAAATTTCATTTTCTTAAAAGATGAATCTATTATTAGATTATACTAAATTACTAAGCACGAAAACTATTTCGATTTCGCCAGTATATTTCTATATATATGAAAAATAAAATAAAAAACTTAAAAAAATAATAATTTATTAACAAGATAATCTTAAACAAAGAAATAAATGGGAAATAGAAATACATATAATAAAATCTCAAAACTTTTCATACTATTGTTTAATTAACAAATAATCTTAACATAAAAAAAATTTCGGTTTTAAATATTATAAAGAACAATTGATATGTCGATCTTTAGAGTCAGAAAATCTAGTTTAATGTATGTAATAGACATATATATGCGTATTATTATTATAAATGTCAATATTAATAATTTTATGGTGATTTAATAATTTATAGATTCTAAATGAAAATTTAAATAAAATCAGAAGAATATTTCGGATAAATAATTTATAAAAAAAAGTATAATAGTTTGTAAAAAAATGGTTAAAAAATATAATAAAATAAATCACAATTTATTGTATCATTATATATAAAATATTTTTCTTTTTTGTTATTCTTTCTCGTAATCTAATTTAAAAGAAAAATCGAATGTTTTGATAACTATATTTTATATCTAGAAAGTTCAAAATTAGAATAGAAAAACAATATGCTAGCATATAATTTTATTTAAGAACGCTTTTCTAACATCACGATGTGTTCGAATATCTTAATCTAAAGATACAATATCCAATAATAACAAAAAAAAATAAAATAGAATGAATATATTTTTTGTTTATAATAGAAAGAAAAAAGCATTGTTCAGAATTTAAAGATAATAATTATAAAAGTAATAAGAATTAATTTTACTTTTACAATAAAAAAGTAAATTATTAATAATTTTGTGGATTAAGGGATGGTAAAAAGTAAAAAAATATCAAAAAACCATAAAAATAATGGTATAATTATCATTGAAAAAGATAAAACATGAAAATATCGTATAAATAATTGCATTGTTGACATTTAGTTATATCTTTATGATCTCAGTTGCATAAGAGCATATAGACATGAACTTTCGGACTTTAATGTTATCATAGCGATGATTAAAAAGATAAACTAAAATAGAAAATATGATAAAGGATATACAGAGCTTTGTTTTTTTTTCAAAAATATGCCCCATTTTCAGAAAAAAACGCATATTTATAAACTCAATGGAAAAAATATCAGTATTATGACAAAATTTCGAAGAAATAGACGGAAATATCATGATAAAAATCGTATAATTTAATTTTCTTATCTAGAAAAGGGGTAAATTTGATCAATGACCATTTTAGATCAGCTTTGTTTAGATAAAGGCCAAAAGAAAACTGTTGAGAACATAACACAGGTTTATAAAAACTAAAAAATAAAAGGATTCATATATTTCTATTCATCAATTCCAGAAAGTATATAATTTTTTTCAAGAATCGCGAAATTTTTACAAAAAAATATATAAATAAAAGAATTCTAGTAATAGCAGTGATATAAATAATAAAATATAATTTCATATAAAGTAACAATATTAAACCTTTGTATACATTCTTATGTAAAATTCAAAAATCAAGATTATTATAACTAAAATGAAGCAAAACAGAATATTTAACATATACGATAAAACATCTTATAGAAGCTTAAGATTATTAATACATTAAAATACAAAATTGAATTATTGTAAGCAAATAATTATATCCAACGAAAAACGTAAAACATAAAAACAAAACAGCAAATGTTGATATATAAATAATATCAAATAATAACAAATAATATCAAATAATTATTCAATTTACAGTGTATATTTAATTTATTTCCTTGTCTATAATTATTATAAAATTTAAACCTTCGATTGAATCTTGCTAAAAAAAAAGTCCAAATTAATTAAAATAAAACCCATGTCTATAATCATTGTAAAATTTGAACCTTCAGACAAAATCCATCTAAATAAAATTTCAAAAAAAAAATTTCAAAATTGATTTTATTTAACCCACGTCTAAAATCATTATAAAACATATATCTTCGGAATATACCATAATTCTTGAATAAAATTCTATAAATATGAAAATTCTACTATAATATTCACTTGAAACAGTAAATGCTTGGCAATTTAATAATTTGAGTGGATAAAACCATGAATTTTTAAATCTAGAAATATAAAATTTATGTTCACATTTGAAAAGTTAACTATTAGATTTATTAAAAAATGGAAGATAACGAAAAAAATATAAAGTCATTTACAAAAAAAGAGGACCAAACAGCCATAAAATTGTTTTAAAATATAATAATAAATTTTCTAGGTTTTATCGATTTGTAAAAAAAACAACAAATATATTATTTAGTTTAACAAATAAAAATAAAATCTAAAATAACATACGATTTTTGATTTTATTTATATAAAAACAGAAAAAGAAACAAAATTTATCATAATGTAATAGTTATATCGATTAGAGAATAAATATAAAAACATTATATTACGCTATTCAAATCAAATATAATAAAGTATAAAATAATAAAATAGTTCATATAGAAGAGGTTTCTCAGCATATTAATATCTTTTTTGTTATTCAAAGAGCATAAAAAAAGACTATCATGTATATGAATAAACCCAGTCTTTTAAAATTTAAGAGATAGAATCTATAAAAGTATATATAGTTAAACACAAAATAATCGTTTTTATATAGTAAAACATATAAAAATGTAACGAGTAATATTCAAACCTATTTATAAGAAAAAAAATTATTATGCAATTAAATATTAATCTTTAAATAGTTAAACATATGATTTGAAATCAATTATCTATAAAAACAAAAAAAACCTTTTTTTATTCACATAAGGCTTATTATGTAATTTTATAAACAAATAAAACAGATTATCAAGAAAAGGGAAAAAAAACATTGTATTTTTAAGATAAAACTCACACTACGATACAGAAGATAAGTTTTTATTGTTACAGCTTATGGATTTTAAAAACGAAAAACTTCAAATTATAGCAGAAGGAATTGCATAAAAAACCTTTTTTATATTGTTTCATACCACTAATAGTATTTTTTATCGTTTTTTACAAACACGGATATGTGATTTTTTATGTCAATCGAATAGATTTAAAATCACAAATAAATGTAAACTTTTACTATAGAAAAAAGCATCAGAACTTATTTGTGTTAACTTTTGTAGACAATTGCTTCTATTTAACATATATATATAAAATATCCAAAATACAACAATTTAAATAATGCAAGTTATATAAAATCCAGGTTTTATGTTGCCAAGAAAAGACGAAAAATGTATTTATTACGTTTTTGGATATAATTTATGAATATTTGCTGTTGAAGCAATCTTAATATAGAAGAGTGATTATATCTTGCAATTATATCTCTTATTTATGTTTTATTTTGTAATCTAGCACAGATTTTGATGTTTTTTTTTTCATTACAAAAAAGTGATAAAAGGCTTTTTAATTTGTAAAAGACATCAATGGCTAAATATTTTATTCACTAAAACTGAAAGATTTTAGATGAAGATTAACTGATCATTGAAAACATGGTAAGAAATAATATCATAAACGAGTGATAAATATAATAATAGAGTCGCCCCTACCCTAGAAGGGCGACTCTATTGTTGTGTTCATTGCATCGTAATTTAAAAAATATAAATATATTATTTTTATAGAAACATAAAACATAGATTATCATATATAAATTGTCGAATTTTTTGCTATAAAATACACTTTTTATAATAAAATCAAGTATTTATGCATTTTTCACTTTATATCAGAGCAATATGTTTATTATTTCTGCATATATATTTACTTTTTAAACATGACAAATCTAAAAAAAAAGGCCAACTACTTTTTTATTATATGGTAAATGCATTATAATAAATGTTATAAGAAAAAAACAGAAAATAAAACTATTAATAACTAGATATATAAAGAAAAATGCTAATTTCTATTATTATAAATAAAGAAATAGTATTTAACAAACACCGTATTCTAAAATAGACATTTTTTCTTCATCCTAGCTGAACTATTTAACAATTTATGTATTTTTTTAACAACAATTTATTATAAATGTTCTATTATAGAAATATTCAACATTAGATGTGTTAATTTGCAAGAGAAAAATACCAAAAAAGGGTTTTTATTCAGCTATCTAACAGAATTAGCCCCTCTTTATAGTTATTTAGGCGACTATATGTATCAAATAGCATATAAATCACCAGAATAGTATATAAAAAATGCTTTCTTTAAATTTTTAATCATTAAATCTGTTGTTTGTTTTACTTTAGCAAGCAGATTTAAACTCAAAATCATGTCTATTTTACCGAAATGTGTTATCGATGTGTGTGAATAATTTACAAAATACATTATATTGGGTTTTAATTATATCTCAGTGTATAAAAAATCGAAAAAGTTGGTATTTTAGATGATTAGAAATATAAAAAAAAATTACATAAAATTAAAAAAAAAGAAGAAAAAAAAACATTTTTCTTCATTTACTTAATAAATTAAACAGCTTTTTTGACATTTGACTCATAAAAATTACCTATTTTAGCATTATCCACCTTTTTTTTCGTATATAAGAAACATACTATAAAAATCCTATTTAAAAGACATCAAAATCAATTAAATGATATCAAAATCTTTTTTTATAATTGAATATTTTAATAAGATATAAAAATATATTCAATATTTTATGTAATTGATCATTAAAAGAAAAAAAAATAATAGGACCCTTAAACTTTCTACTAAAATCCCATATCAAAATACATCAAGCATAATCTATAACGATTTATAATTCAAAACATATTTTTTCGATTTGGTGTATATGATAGTTATTATCACATAAAAAAACCACTAAAATAAAGAAAAAAAATAGTCGACTTAATCCACACATAAAAGTTTCAGAAACAAGAAAAATATAAAATTTATGATTTTCTAAGTATTTTACGTTTTAAAAAGATAATTTCAATAGGGAAAACTTTATTTTATTACAAGAAAAAAAATCCCTTTTTTTTGCGATGTCATTAATTATTAAAAAAAATCGCAGATAATGAGAAATATGAGAAAGTCAGAATGTGTATCTTAGCTTATAAAAGTATGATCAGCAAGTAAAAATTGTTTTTTTTGCCAAACAGGACTTGGTTCTAGGTTTTTTTTAAGACAGAAAAAAATATGGCAACATATAAAGCTTGGAATTGACCAAAAAATCAATAAATTCACCTTTTCTGGTTAACAAAACAAATGTACTAATATTAGATATGTCTAGTAGAGTATATAAATATCCATTATAAGGCAAAAAAATCTTAAATATAACCAAGTTTGTTATGGCTATATATCCACAAAAAGATGATTTTATCTTCTATCAACTTTAGATAATGTATTTTATATGTGATAAATTATCATTGTACGATTTCTTTCTATGCTAGTGGACATATTTATCACCACTTATTCGGCTATTCAGCGACATAATTCAGCTAAAAGTAATAAAATTATGATTAAAATGAGATTGATATGTCTTTTTAGCATTAAAAAAATACATAAAACTTGTTTTTTCTCATCTCGCTGCAGACATATTATATTTAAAATAGCATAGAAAAATGATAATATAACATTACTCATAAAATATTTATAATAAAATTGACTATTAATATAAATTTATTTTGAAACAAGCTGTTTTTTTAACATAAAAGATTTATTCTATACAACTAGAAAAGTAGAAAACCGCCTATATAAAGAAAAAAACCAAAAGATTGGTATAAATATGATGATTAAGCCACAAATAATCAATCAAAATTACAATTTATATGGAATAAAATAGGACAATAACTATAGTTGTCTATCAGAGACGTAATTTATAATTCAATATTGTCAATATTAGTGCATTAAACTTCAAATTGTTACATCAAATTCTAATATCTGGTGTCTAAATAGAAAAATGTATTTTTGAATTTTCAATCTATTTATATTTCCTTTGAAAATTTCATTTTCTTAAAAGATGAATCTATTATTAGATTATACTAAATTACTAAGCACGAAAACTATTTCGATTTCGCCAGTATATTTCTATATATATGAAAAATAAAATAAAAAACTTAAAAAAATAATAATTTATTAACAAGATAATCTTAAACAAAGAAATAAATGGGAAATAGAAATACATATAATAAAATCTCAAAACTTTTCATACTATTGTTTAATTAACAAATAATCTTAACATAAAAAAAATTTCGGTTTTAAATATTATAAAGAACAATTGATATGTCGATCTTTAGAGTCAGAAAATCTAGTTTAATGTATGTAATAGACATATATATGCGTATTATTATTATAAATGTCAATATTAATAATTTTATGGTGATTTAATAATTTATAGATTCTAAATGAAAATTTAAATAAAATCAGAAGAATATTTCGGATAAATAATTTATAAAAAAAAGTATAATAGTTTGTAAAAAAATGGTTAAAAAATATAATAAAATAAATCACAATTTATTGTATCATTATATATAAAATATTTTTCTTTTTTGTTATTCTTTCTCGTAATCTAATTTAAAAGAAAAATCGAATGTTTTGATAACTATATTTTATATCTAGAAAGTTCAAAATTAGAATAGAAAAACAATATGCTAGCATATAATTTTATTTAAGAACGCTTTTCTAACATCACGATGTGTTCGAATATCTTAATCTAAAGATACAATATCCAATAATAACAAAAAAAAATAAAATAGAATGAATATATTTTTTGTTTATAATAGAAAGAAAAAAGCATTGTTCAGAATTTAAAGATAATAATTATAAAAGTAATAAGAATTAATTTTACTTTTACAATAAAAAAGTAAATTATTAATAATTTTGTGGATTAAGGGATGGTAAAAAGTAAAAAAATATCAAAAAACCATAAAAATAATGGTATAATTATCATTGAAAAAGATAAAACATGAAAATATCGTATAAATAATTGCATTGTTGACATTTAGTTATATCTTTATGATCTCAGTTGCATAAGAGCATATAGACATGAACTTTCGGACTTTAATGTTATCATAGCGATGATTAAAAAGATAAACTAAAATAGAAAATATGATAAAGGATATACAGAGCTTTGTTTTTTTTTCAAAAATATGCCCCATTTTCAGAAAAAAACGCATATTTATAAACTCAATGGAAAAAATATCAGTATTATGACAAAATTTCGAAGAAATAGACGGAAATATCATGATAAAAATCGTATAATTTAATTTTCTTATCTAGAAAAGGGGTAAATTTGATCAATGACCATTTTAGATCAGCTTTGTTTAGATAAAGGCCAAAAGAAAACTGTTGAGAACATAACACAGGTTTATAAAAACTAAAAAATAAAAGGATTCATATATTTCTATTCATCAATTCCAGAAAGTATATAATTTTTTTCAAGAATCGCGAAATTTTTACAAAAAAATATATAAATAAAAGAATTCTAGTAATAGCAGTGATATAAATAATAAAATATAATTTCATATAAAGTAACAATATTAAACCTTTGTATACATTCTTATGTAAAATTCAAAAATCAAGATTATTATAACTAAAATGAAGCAAAACAGAATATTTAACATATACGATAAAACATCTTATAGAAGCTTAAGATTATTAATACATTAAAATACAAAATTGAATTATTGTAAGCAAATAATTATATCCAACGAAAAACGTAAAACATAAAAACAAAACAGCAAATGTTGATATATAAATAATATCAAATAATAACAAATAATATCAAATAATTATTCAATTTACAGTGTATATTTAATTTATTTCCTTGTCTATAATTATTATAAAATTTAAACCTTCGATTGAATCTTGCTAAAAAAAAAGTCCAAATTAATTAAAATAAAACCCATGTCTATAATCATTGTAAAATTTGAACCTTCAGACAAAATCCATCTAAATAAAATTTCAAAAAAAAAATTTCAAAATTGATTTTATTTAACCCACGTCTAAAATCATTATAAAACATATATCTTCGGAATATACCATAATTCTTGAATAAAATTCTATAAATATGAAAATTCTACTATAATATTCACTTGAAACAGTAAATGCTTGGCAATTTAATAATTTGAGTGGATAAAACCATGAATTTTTAAATCTAGAAATATAAAATTTATGTTCACATTTGAAAAGTTAACTATTAGATTTATTAAAAAATGGAAGATAACGAAAAAAATATAAAGTCATTTACAAAAAAAGAGGACCAAACAGCCATAAAATTGTTTTAAAATATAATAATAAATTTTCTAGGTTTTATCGATTTGTAAAAAAAACAACAAATATATTATTTAGTTTAACAAATAAAAATAAAATCTAAAATAACATACGATTTTTGATTTTATTTATATAAAAACAGAAAAAGAAACAAAATTTATCATAATGTAATAGTTATATCGATTAGAGAATAAATATAAAAACATTATATTACGCTATTCAAATCAAATATAATAAAGTATAAAATAATAAAATAGTTCATATAGAAGAGGTTTCTCAGCATATTAATATCTTTTTTGTTATTCAAAGAGCATAAAAAAAGACTATCATGTATATGAATAAACCCAGTCTTTTAAAATTTAAGAGATAGAATCTATAAAAGTATATATAGTTAAACACAAAATAATCGTTTTTATATAGTAAAACATATAAAAATGTAACGAGTAATATTCAAACCTATTTATAAGAAAAAAAATTATTATGCAATTAAATATTAATCTTTAAATAGTTAAACATATGATTTGAAATCAATTATCTATAAAAACAAAAAAAACCTTTTTTTATTCACATAAGGCTTATTATGTAATTTTATAAACAAATAAAACAGATTATCAAGAAAAGGGAAAAAAAACATTGTATTTTTAAGATAAAACTCACACTACGATACAGAAGATAAGTTTTTATTGTTACAGCTTATGGATTTTAAAAACGAAAAACTTCAAATTATAGCAGAAGGAATTGCATAAAAAACCTTTTTTATATTGTTTCATACCACTAATAGTATTTTTTATCGTTTTTTACAAACACGGATATGTGATTTTTTATGTCAATCGAATAGATTTAAAATCACAAATAAATGTAAACTTTTACTATAGAAAAAAGCATCAGAACTTATTTGTGTTAACTTTTGTAGACAATTGCTTCTATTTAACATATATATATAAAATATCCAAAATACAACAATTTAAATAATGCAAGTTATATAAAATCCAGGTTTTATGTTGCCAAGAAAAGACGAAAAATGTATTTATTACGTTTTTGGATATAATTTATGAATATTTGCTGTTGAAGCAATCTTAATATAGAAGAGTGATTATATCTTGCAATTATATCTCTTATTTATGTTTTATTTTGTAATCTAGCACAGATTTTGATGTTTTTTTTTTCATTACAAAAAAGTGATAAAAGGCTTTTTAATTTGTAAAAGACATCAATGGCTAAATATTTTATTCACTAAAACTGAAAGATTTTAGATGAAGATTAACTGATCATTGAAAACATGGTAAGAAATAATATCATAAACGAGTGATAAATATAATAATAGAGTCGCCCCTACCCTAGAAGGGCGACTCTATTGTTGTGTTCATTGCATCGTAATTTAAAAAATATAAATATATTATTTTTATAGAAACATAAAACATAGATTATCATATATAAATTGTCGAATTTTTTGCTATAAAATACACTTTTTATAATAAAATCAAGTATTTATGCATTTTTCACTTTATATCAGAGCAATATGTTTATTATTTCTGCATATATATTTACTTTTTAAACATGACAAATCTAAAAAAAAAGGCCAACTACTTTTTTATTATATGGTAAATGCATTATAATAAATGTTATAAGAAAAAAACAGAAAATAAAACTATTAATAACTAGATATATAAAGAAAAATGCTAATTTCTATTATTATAAATAAAGAAATAGTATTTAACAAACACCGTATTCTAAAATAGACATTTTTTCTTCATCCTAGCTGAACTATTTAACAATTTATGTATTTTTTTAACAACAATTTATTATAAATGTTCTATTATAGAAATATTCAACATTAGATGTGTTAATTTGCAAGAGAAAAATACCAAAAAAGGGTTTTTATTCAGCTATCTAACAGAATTAGCCCCTCTTTATAGTTATTTAGGCGACTATATGTATCAAATAGCATATAAATCACCAGAATAGTATATAAAAAATGCTTTCTTTAAATTTTTAATCATTAAATCTGTTGTTTGTTTTACTTTAGCAAGCAGATTTAAACTCAAAATCATGTCTATTTTACCGAAATGTGTTATCGATGTGTGTGAATAATTTACAAAATACATTATATTGGGTTTTAATTATATCTCAGTGTATAAAAAATCGAAAAAGTTGGTATTTTAGATGATTAGAAATATAAAAAAAAATTACATAAAATTAAAAAAAAAGAAGAAAAAAAAACATTTTTCTTCATTTACTTAATAAATTAAACAGCTTTTTTGACATTTGACTCATAAAAATTACCTATTTTAGCATTATCCACCTTTTTTTTCGTATATAAGAAACATACTATAAAAATCCTATTTAAAAGACATCAAAATCAATTAAATGATATCAAAATCTTTTTTTATAATTGAATATTTTAATAAGATATAAAAATATATTCAATATTTTATGTAATTGATCATTAAAAGAAAAAAAAATAATAGGACCCTTAAACTTTCTACTAAAATCCCATATCAAAATACATCAAGCATAATCTATAACGATTTATAATTCAAAACATATTTTTTCGATTTGGTGTATATGATAGTTATTATCACATAAAAAAACCACTAAAATAAAGAAAAAAAATAGTCGACTTAATCCACACATAAAAGTTTCAGAAACAAGAAAAATATAAAATTTATGATTTTCTAAGTATTTTACGTTTTAAAAAGATAATTTCAATAGGGAAAACTTTATTTTATTACAAGAAAAAAAATCCCTTTTTTTTGCGATGTCATTAATTATTAAAAAAAATCGCAGATAATGAGAAATATGAGAAAGTCAGAATGTGTATCTTAGCTTATAAAAGTATGATCAGCAAGTAAAAATTGTTTTTTTTGCCAAACAGGACTTGGTTCTAGGTTTTTTTTAAGACAGAAAAAAATATGGCAACATATAAAGCTTGGAATTGACCAAAAAATCAATAAATTCACCTTTTCTGGTTAACAAAACAAATGTACTAATATTAGATATGTCTAGTAGAGTATATAAATATCCATTATAAGGCAAAAAAATCTTAAATATAACCAAGTTTGTTATGGCTATATATCCACAAAAAGATGATTTTATCTTCTATCAACTTTAGATAATGTATTTTATATGTGATAAATTATCATTGTACGATTTCTTTCTATGCTAGTGGACATATTTATCACCACTTATTCGGCTATTCAGCGACATAATTCAGCTAAAAGTAATAAAATTATGATTAAAATGAGATTGATATGTCTTTTTAGCATTAAAAAAATACATAAAACTTGTTTTTTCTCATCTCGCTGCAGACATATTATATTTAAAATAGCATAGAAAAATGATAATATAACATTACTCATAAAATATTTATAATAAAATTGACTATTAATATAAATTTATTTTGAAACAAGCTGTTTTTTTAACATAAAAGATTTATTCTATACAACTAGAAAAGTAGAAAACCGCCTATATAAAGAAAAAAACCAAAAGATTGGTATAAATATGATGATTAAGCCACAAATAATCAATCAAAATTACAATTTATATGGAATAAAATAGGACAATAACTATAGTTGTCTATCAGAGACGTAATTTATAATTCAATATTGTCAATATTAGTGCATTAAACTTCAAATTGTTACATCAAATTCTAATATCTGGTGTCTAAATAGAAAAATGTATTTTTGAATTTTCAATCTATTTATATTTCCTTTGAAAATTTCATTTTCTTAAAAGATGAATCTATTATTAGATTATACTAAATTACTAAGCACGAAAACTATTTCGATTTCGCCAGTATATTTCTATATATATGAAAAATAAAATAAAAAACTTAAAAAAATAATAATTTATTAACAAGATAATCTTAAACAAAGAAATAAATGGGAAATAGAAATACATATAATAAAATCTCAAAACTTTTCATACTATTGTTTAATTAACAAATAATCTTAACATAAAAAAAATTTCGGTTTTAAATATTATAAAGAACAATTGATATGTCGATCTTTAGAGTCAGAAAATCTAGTTTAATGTATGTAATAGACATATATATGCGTATTATTATTATAAATGTCAATATTAATAATTTTATGGTGATTTAATAATTTATAGATTCTAAATGAAAATTTAAATAAAATCAGAAGAATATTTCGGATAAATAATTTATAAAAAAAAGTATAATAGTTTGTAAAAAAATGGTTAAAAAATATAATAAAATAAATCACAATTTATTGTATCATTATATATAAAATATTTTTCTTTTTTGTTATTCTTTCTCGTAATCTAATTTAAAAGAAAAATCGAATGTTTTGATAACTATATTTTATATCTAGAAAGTTCAAAATTAGAATAGAAAAACAATATGCTAGCATATAATTTTATTTAAGAACGCTTTTCTAACATCACGATGTGTTCGAATATCTTAATCTAAAGATACAATATCCAATAATAACAAAAAAAAATAAAATAGAATGAATATATTTTTTGTTTATAATAGAAAGAAAAAAGCATTGTTCAGAATTTAAAGATAATAATTATAAAAGTAATAAGAATTAATTTTACTTTTACAATAAAAAAGTAAATTATTAATAATTTTGTGGATTAAGGGATGGTAAAAAGTAAAAAAATATCAAAAAACCATAAAAATAATGGTATAATTATCATTGAAAAAGATAAAACATGAAAATATCGTATAAATAATTGCATTGTTGACATTTAGTTATATCTTTATGATCTCAGTTGCATAAGAGCATATAGACATGAACTTTCGGACTTTAATGTTATCATAGCGATGATTAAAAAGATAAACTAAAATAGAAAATATGATAAAGGATATACAGAGCTTTGTTTTTTTTTCAAAAATATGCCCCATTTTCAGAAAAAAACGCATATTTATAAACTCAATGGAAAAAATATCAGTATTATGACAAAATTTCGAAGAAATAGACGGAAATATCATGATAAAAATCGTATAATTTAATTTTCTTATCTAGAAAAGGGGTAAATTTGATCAATGACCATTTTAGATCAGCTTTGTTTAGATAAAGGCCAAAAGAAAACTGTTGAGAACATAACACAGGTTTATAAAAACTAAAAAATAAAAGGATTCATATATTTCTATTCATCAATTCCAGAAAGTATATAATTTTTTTCAAGAATCGCGAAATTTTTACAAAAAAATATATAAATAAAAGAATTCTAGTAATAGCAGTGATATAAATAATAAAATATAATTTCATATAAAGTAACAATATTAAACCTTTGTATACATTCTTATGTAAAATTCAAAAATCAAGATTATTATAACTAAAATGAAGCAAAACAGAATATTTAACATATACGATAAAACATCTTATAGAAGCTTAAGATTATTAATACATTAAAATACAAAATTGAATTATTGTAAGCAAATAATTATATCCAACGAAAAACGTAAAACATAAAAACAAAACAGCAAATGTTGATATATAAATAATATCAAATAATAACAAATAATATAAAGGGGGAAAAAAATACCATCTAGGGTAGGCCTAGGGCTTAGGGTTTAGGGGGGACATTCCAAAGGGGACATTCCAAAGGGGACATTTCCAAAGGGGACATTCCAAAGGGGACATCCAAAGGGGACATTTTCAAAGGGGACATCCAAAGGGGACACTAATAGTCGCATGCGATATTGTAACCCTTGTACCATGCTATATATTCATGAAATTATCATTTTACCTGGTATTTCTATAATAAGAAATATTTTATACTAATATCAGGTATATATATACTAATATCAGGTATATATTACCATCTGACTAAAATATTTTCATTTCCCAGTAATTATATACAAAATATATTTTTTCTAGATTTTTTTATGAGTACCAGTATACATTTTTTATAAAGGGGGAAAAAAACACAAAAACGGGTTGGGTTAGGGCTTAGGGTTTAGGGGGGACATTTTCAAAGGGGACATCCAAAGGGGACATCCAAAGGGGACATCCAAAGGGGACATCCAAAGGGGACATTCCAAAGGGGACATTTCAAAGGGGACATTTCAAAGGGGACATCCAAAGGGGACATCCAAAGGGGACATCCAAAGGGGACATTTCAAAGGGGACATCCAAAGGGGACATTTTCAAAGGGGACATTTTCAAAGGGGACATCCAAAGGGGACATCCAAAGGGGACATCCAAAGGGGACATTCCAAAGGGGACATCCAAAGGGGACATTTCAAAGGGGACATTTCAAAGGGGACATTTCAAAGGGGACATCCAAAGGGGACATTTCAAAGGGGACATCCAAAGGGGACATCCAAAGGGGACATTCCAAAGGGGACATTTTCAAAGGGGACATTTCAAAGGGGACATCCAAATGGGGCGTGCTTATAATCGCACGCGAATAACAGTACCTAGAAAGTATAAAAAAATATCAAGATTCCTATTTCGCACGCGAATATGCGTACCTAGAAAGTATAAAAAAATATCAAGATTCCTATTTCGCACGCGAATATGCGTACCTAGAAAGTATAAAAAAATATCAAGATTCCTATTTCGCACGCGAATATGCGTACCTAGAAAGTATAAAAAAATATCAAGATTCCTATTTCGCACGCGAATATGCGTACCTAGAAAGTATAAAAAAATATCAAGATTCCTATTTCGCACGCGAATATGGGTACCTTAAAAGTATAAAAAAATATCAAGATTCCTATTTCGCACGCGAATATTGGTACCTTAAAAGTATAAAAAAATATCAAGATTCCTATTTCGCACGCGAATATTGGTACCTTAAAAGTATAAAAAAATATCAAGATTCCTATTTCGCACGCGAATATTGGTACCTTAAAAGCTTAAAGCAATATATCTTGTAAAGGAATCGAACGTGCAACAAATAAACATTATAAGTATTAAAAGTGTGTTGCTTGTTTATTATACGCATATAATAATAAACACTTTGTATGATAGAAACCAATATGAGGCATTGTTTTCGCATGGGAAAATCATGCGTCTTTAGCTATTATACTCTAATATATGTCATTTCATTTTCACATGCAACAATATGAAACCTAAAAATGGCAAACTCTGACGTAATTTCTATATTTGCTTTGACCTATAGTCCTGTCAAATAATGCAACGTACATGAAATAAAATATTCATTTTGCATTCAATTTTAAACATCAAAAAAAAATAAAACCTTTTCAAAACCAATATATAAACAATAGATAATTTAGTTGTTTTTTAATAATGCAAAATAAAGGAAATATATTATGCCTGGGCGATTTTATTGTGCAATATTGTATTAACGCTTGACAAAGTATCTTATCCGTAGAAGGTTAAAATTTGAGTTAGACACATAGAAACTTATTATTTAGTGATTGAATGTCTAGTCATCCATATAATGAACCCTTGTAAAAGTATCTCGACTTAAAGATGACGAAAAATCAATAAAAATAGATATATGTATAAACTAAATGTTATTATGTTTATCTTAATAAAACAAATCATCTGCATGAAATTTTATAGCAAAATTTAGCATAAAGGATAGCGATACAGCAAATTCAAATTTTTTTCGCATACAAAAGCATAAATACTTATTATAAATTTTGTTTAGCAATTAAAACTTACTTGGCTGTTCACTGTATATGAAGATCGATATGAATATTTTCTTTAAATATATAATTATAATAAAAATTCCGTTTCGCATGATGAAAACTTATTTTTACATACTATTTTATTAGCAGTTTATTTATACCCTAAATATTATGATTTTTTATTCGCACATCACAGAAAAATAGTATTAAATTATACAAATATAAAATATTCTTGTCATCAATCTATATATATTAGAAAAACGAGATATTTAGAAATATATCAATTGCAAAACATGGCGAATTCCAGCTAAATTTATATATAAATGATTAGAAACTAAAATCAAACGATTATGCGGTATTTAACAAATATTAATGCTATTTTTAAATATTACACGTATCCACTACCATAATATACATAAACAGTGTAATCTATTTCTATATGTGCACTGAATTTTATTTCAAATTATAATATTTATAATAAAAATTAAGATGTTTTCATTTAATAAAAACAGATCAAACAAGACACAAGAAATTTTCACAACATAAAAAATTTAAACCTATTCAATAGTGTATTATTTCATATGTTATAAATAGTGTTGGGTTATTCAATCCTTTTCTGATGCTTCTAATATAAAAAAGAAGATATCAATTGAAAAATCAAAATAGATCTTTATAAATTACATTGTATATATTACAAATTAGAATAAAAACAAATGAAAAAATAGATGGTCATTCTTATAAAATTTTTATTCATAAAATTCTATTATAGCGTTTCTAATCGTATAATATATAGATAAAATTAATTTTATTGCTTAGTTTGTTTCAGATAATTTTTTTTTTAAGTTTGTTTTTTTATTCTATAATTTCCATAGATTTTATGTTTTATATACGTATAAAAAAACAAGGAATATTTCTTTTATTATTTTAATATAATTTTTAGATCTAATATTAAATTATTCAAATGTCTCGTAATCTTAAGATTTAATTATTGTCTACTGTAGTTGTATGCAATATCGTCTATAATTTTAAAATTAAACTGCAATTTTGTAATATATAACATATAAGATTTAGAATAGATCCATGAGAAGATCACAAATTATAAAAATTACAGCAAAAAATCCTTATTTTTACATTTTCTATATTACTTGTAACTTTCCCTATACACGATAACACCAAGAGATAACTTTTATGATACATATTTTCACATGGATTATGAATCCATAGAACTTTTGAATATCTGAACGGCGCAGTATCGAGATTTGAAAGTTAAAAGTATTAAATTGGAAAAAACCACATGTTAAAATGCCATCGATCCTGTAATTTACGCAAAACAAATGGTTATTTTCGTTATAATTTATATAATATATATACACAAAAAACCTTTACAATGAACTATCGGATTCATAAATGATTTTTTATGCCATAATAAGAATGCGAAATTTAATTTCAAAAAGATGTATTGTTTATCTGCATGGTTAATTTTGTGTTTTTTAAGAAAAATGAAATGGAACTATATGGATATATATTCTATTGATTGCTATAAATGATAATATTTTTTATGCTGTTATGGACTCCCCTGTCTCAGATAATGCAATCATTTATATATAGATTATGATTACTTTTTGTGACATCTATAGCATAGACTTTGTGAAGAGTTTAAATATTGGTACTAGTAATCTAGTCTATATTAACAGATGATTTTTTTTCTTTTCTAAGCATGTTAAAGCAATTAGCGATGTAAGATTACACAAAAATACAAAAAAATTATACATAAAATCTAGGTAAAATAAAAGATTTATGTAGTTCTATTAAATATTTTACATTAATCAAACCAATAAATTTGTGTAACTAGAGGCATAAATAAATTTGAAAATTGTCTAATACTATAATTATACATACAAAATGAATTATGTGAACTGTTTTTTTTCACTGCTCATTCAATATCGACTTATTATTTTTCTATTATATCTGCAAGTACGCTCTGTTTTTAATTTATAAATAAACAAAATTCTATGGCGCACTTAACTAAAGATTATGTCTGTTGTGTGCTATTCGATACAGCTTGAATATTACAAAATGGAAAGATTTCTTCGTATTTTTAAATTTCGATATAATAACTGCTTCTCGCTCGCAATAATATTATCTTATGTCCTACGCAATAATTAATATGTAAAAAAACTTCACACTTTATGTAATGAAGCTAATGGACTTTACAAGTATGATATCTATGTATTTTTAGTCTAATTGTGCATATATTTTGCTAATACTGATAGATCTGATACATAGACCTTGTTATTGAAAACAACATATTTTATGCGATCAAAATATTTTTAGATTGGTTTAAATTAACATTAATAATATTTTCTGTGCAATATTTGCAAAAAAAGCTTTCCATATTCTGTTAAGATTATTTTTTTTTAATTTTGTATATTAAAATGTTTAAGGATTTTCTATTATTATAAATCGAAACATTGCTGTATTTGCATTCATAATCAAAAAACATTAATTATATATGTTTAGAAAAAATATTTGTAACCTTTGGCCATTTTTTAGCCTGCAATATTATAAATGAAAAAGATTCTGTCTCTAGAAAAACCGAGAATATTAAAGGACTAAGAAATTTAAATACAGCGATCGTAGCCTTTAATATGGAAAATTTTCGTATAATAAATGTAAAAAAAATCTTTTATTTCTCTTTCTTTGAGAATCAAATTCATTGTAAATCGATCTATAAAATATATGTAATCTTATGTTGAAGACGTTTAATTACTAAAGCTGATAGAAAATATTTAGAGTGTATCTCCGTCAAGAAAACATTTTGTTATGCTAACGCACATTTTTAGGGATTACAGATTATATGTGTAGTAACACACATTTACATAATTTTAAAACAATTTTTATTGTTTGTTTTTATAATTTATTAAACCAACAAAGAGAAATCTTCTCGTCATTTCTGCTAGCTGGAATAAACTGAATCCAGAATTGTATGTTTTAAATCCATTTTTTAATATGCTACTGTAAAAGCTATTTTTATTTTGGTTTTTCACTCTTTGTGCTGCATGCATAAGCGAAGGATTTGATGGTCGTTTTCGCATTTAAAAACGTAAAAATACTTTTAATTAATAAAAAATAGTGAAAAAACATTTTAAAATATGTAAAATTGTTTATATTAAATTTCATAATATTTTTTTTCATATAAATTAAAAATAGTCTGGAACAGATATTATAGTAAAAATAATCTGGAACAGATATTATAGTAAAAAATATAACTTTATCGTATCAAACGCTGATATATATACTAAATATAGCAAGACTTCCTTGACGCTATATGTTAGACCAAATACACATACTTTTCTTATGCCAAATCTTGTTTTTGACTTGATTTAATGCTTTTTCTACAACCATTACAAGTAATATCTTAGACTACACAATAAGACATGCAATTATAAGATTTAATAGAAATTCAATATAATTTTAGAGTAGTTTTATGCGCTTTATTTGTAATGTTTACATGCATTCAACTTATAGGCATGTAAACTTCTATATGTAATTTTAAATACTTAGTGCTGCTTTTTAAATGTTAAAAACACATGTGTTTTTATATGCTGTGCAAAACGATGAACTGTAATTTACGGATTTTTAATAGAAAACAAACATTTTCTGGATTATAAAAAAAGTTTTTAGAAAGACTTTCGCTTTGTGAAATGTAAATGATAAACTATCAAAAATCATTTACAAAAAAAACCAATAAATTTCTTATGCGGCTTATTTATATAATTTACAGAATCTCCGCTATATAAACATATTTCTATTGATTAATGCAACATATTAATTTAATTGCGATCGATTCAGCAACAAAAAAAACTCGAAATCAAATAATATTATATAATGCATTTTTTTTATATAGACATGTCCACTATGCTGCATTTGGACCATATAATTACGTATGTATACAAAGCGCCATAAAGGGACAAAAAAAGACAAATTCGGGTTGGGGTAGGTGTTAGGGTTTAGGGTTTAGGGTAGATGTCATACGGGCTATTTTTATCGCATGCGAGAACGGTCATATTGGCAATTGTCATACTGGCAAATGTCATACGGGCAAATGTCATACGGGCTTTTTTTATCGCATGCGATAACGGTCATATTGGCAATTGTCATACGGGCTTTTTTTATCGCATGCGAGAACGGTCATATTGGCAAATGTCATATTGGCAAATGTCATATTGGCAAATGTCATACTGGCAAATGTCATACGGGCAAATGTCATACTGGCAAATGTCATACTGGCAAATGTCATACGGGCAAAAGTCATAACGGGCTTTTTTTATCGCATGCGATAACGGTCATATTGGCAATTGTCATATTGGCAAATGTCATACTGGCAAATGTCATACGGGCAAATGTCATACTGGCAAATGTCATACTGGCAAATGTCATACGGGCAAATGTCATACGGGCTTTTTTTATCGCATGCGATAACGGTCATATTGGCAATTGTCATACGGGCTTTTTTTATCGCATGCATGAACGGTCATATTGGCAAATGTCATATTGGCAAATGTCATACTGGCAAATGTCATACGGGCTTTTTTTATCGCATGCGATAACGGTCATATTGGCAAATGTCATATTGGCAAATGTCATACTGGCAAATGTCATACGGGCTTTTTTTATCGCATGCGATAACGGTCATATTGGCAATTGTCATACGGGCTTTTTTTATCGCATGCGAGAACGGTCATTTTGGCAAATGTCATACGGGCAAATGTCATACGGGCTTTTTTTATCGCATGCGATAACGGTCATATTGGCAAATGTCATATTGGCAAATGTCATACTGGCAAATGTCATACTGGCAAATGTCATACGGGCAAATGTCATACTGGCAAATGTCATACTGGCAAATGTCATACGGGCAAATGTCATACGGGCTTTTTTTATCGCATGCGATAACGGTCATATTGGCAAATGTCATATTGGCAAATGTCATACTGGCAAATGTCATACGGGCAAATGTCATACTGGCAAATGTCATACTGGCAAATGTCATACGGGCAAATGTCATACGGGCTTTTTTTATCGCATGCGATAACGGTCATATTGGCAATTGTCATACGGGCTTTTTTTATCGCATGCGAGAACGGTCATATTGGCAAATGTCATACGGGCAAATGTCATACGGGCTTTTTTTATCGCATGCGATAACGGTCATATTGGCAAATGTCATATTGGCAAATGTCATACTGGCAAATGTCATACGGGCTTTTTTTATCGCATGCGATAACGGTCATATTGGCAATTGTCATACGGGCTTTTTTTATCGCATGCGAGAACGGTCATATTGGCAAATGTCATATTGGCAAATGTCATACTGGCAAATGTCATACGGGCTTTTTTTATCGCATGCGATAACGGTCATATTGGCAAATGTCATACGGGCTTTTTTTATCGCATGCAAAAACGGTCATACTGGCCAGCGAAATTTAATCACTATAAAAAATAGCAATCTAATAATATATCCTTTACCTGAATATACGATAAAAAAAATGGGACTTAAAGACTAAAAAGGTATTTGTTAGGCTGGCATCCGTAAGTGTTAGTTTTTTAATCACTTTTGGAGATAAAAAGTGACTCTAGTGACGCTCTAAATATTGTAAAATTAGCGTCTTTAGCAAATTTATAGATCTTTCACTCAAGTTATATATCAATTTATAAGAAACTAGTTACCGTCGTAACTTGTGACTCTAGTAATCGATGACACATGTTTTTTATTTTCGACTAAATAAATTTGCTATCTCTATTCTGATAAAGTTTCTTTTTACTACTTAACTTTGTATTTCTTAAGTATTATGCTACTTTGTACCTTTTGACGCTAGTGCTCGATCACTCTTTTTTTTTATTTTTGACTATCTTAAAATTAATGCCTCTCTTGACTCTAGTGAATTTAGTTAAGTAAAAAAAATATATATATCGATTTAACATAGATATAATGATTAGAATTCAAGTTATTTTAGTTGAAAAAAATTATTGTAAAGAATGATAATGTAGAATCTAACATTTGCTTTTAATAAAAATCGTTTTTTATATGTAAAAATATACTATTAAAGCAAAAAATATGAATAAAAAAATTGCTCTAGAAACATTCATTTATTTATATTATAAACAAGACAAGAACCTAGCTCATTTATAAAATTTCAGATCTTAAAAATTTAATAGCTGCAAATAAATTCTCACGATTAATGTATAAAAGGGGGAAAAAATTATGCGATAAAATACAAGAAAATAAAAATACATCGAATATATAATGTTTATGATAATCATATATAAAAATTGTTTTTCCATATTACTATTCTAAATACTATTTAATGTATGGTCAAAAATAAATAAATATTTAAAAACAGTATTTTATATTTTAATAGAAATTGATAACTAAAGTATTTAAACGTTCATTTAATTCACTTATTTCCTCATTGAATATAAAAATTATAGCCAGAAAAGACACAGCAACAATATATAATATATAAACTGGCGTGAATTATCCTCTAAATATTTCCATTAGAATCAATTCAAATCTAATAAAATATAATGATTTTATTTTTATTTCATTATTTTATCCCAATAAATTATATATGTTACATTTAATTTACTTATTTTTTCTACATATTTATTATATTCATAACAATCAAAAACACTTATATCTATAATTTTATGTTTATATACATATGTTTAGACACTTTCCTTCGATACAAACCAAAATATTTTTAAATTATCCTTTTATTTTATTTTTAGTCACAAATGTATGCCTTAATACACATAATAATTCAAACAGAAATATGTACATGTTTGTGTTTCGAAACATACTAAAAAAATATCATAGATGGAAATCTACCATATTATTTATTTTCTGTTATTATAGATAAATAAACACAATTAATGGCGAATTAAATTTATAAATCTTTTTTTTAAAATTTTATAAAACTAACATCTATTAATTCCTACGTATAAAATTAAAATCAATTTTTTATTTAATATTTTATAGAAAAAATAAACTGTTTTATGAATCTAGTAAAATAAAGATACTTCGTATGAAAACTTTTATTGAAATCTACAAACTTTATATAATATTTACAATTAGAAAACAATCTATTAAAAGATATCTTTTAAACAATAATACAAATAAAATATTAAATTATAATTTTTTAGAAGCCAAACTTATTATCTATGAATTAAATCAATTAGGAATTGCAATTTAGCAAAAATTCTTTATAAAAGTTTAGAAATGCTATAAATGTATTTAATAATAATGTAGAAATATATACAATACAAATAAAAAATTAAATAACAAATATTTATTAAATTATTAAGAAGTGATTTAGATATATATGAAAAGGGGATAATCAGAGAATAAATATAATAGGACGTAAATTACAAGAAACATAGTATATATTATGATAAAATTATTAGAAGAAAAAAAATATATAGGTTAAATTTCAATTTATTATTAAATATTTCCCAAAAAAAGTTCCGAAAAAAAAAATGCAAGGCCTTCGGCGTAACTTTAAAAAAACCGATTTTTTTTTCTATTCTTGGCCGCAGCCGAACTTCTTTTTCTCCACCAGAGCTTTTCGTTCATTTTTTAAAATTTTCCTGGCGAGAGGACCTTAATCTCCCGCCAATGCCATCCTCCAAGCAGCAGAAAAGTTTTTATGGGCGCATTAACCCTATCGATAACAATCAGCGGAATGATTGTCCGATTTCTTCTCGGTATTCTGCATCCCGAGAAGATTCATGTCGGGGCAGGATTTTAACAAACATATACCAAATTAGAAAAGCAAAAAAAATGAACGAAATCATAATTTCTTTAGATAAGATGATCAAAGCAGTATGATTTAAAAAATTTGTTATGGTAAATGCATTATTTTGTTTTAAAAAAGCTTTATCGATAAATAAAATAAAAATTTGGCGTTAAATTAAATATAAAGTATGGATTAGCTATAACTTTTGTGAAAATCTTTAGCAGCTAAGTTATAAACAACAATCAGCTGTTCTCTTATTGTTTCGATGTATAAATTTAAAGAAACTAAACTTATTATTAATATTTATACATATTTACAGAATAAAAGAATACAAAGGCAAATATAAAATATTAAACTATGCCATATTTTTTACGAGATCTTAATTTTATATATTTTTTTTCATTAGCACGAGTTTGTTAAGCGGGACATAGGACAAGTTTTGAAGGAGAAAAAAATATAATGGCAAATAAAAACATTAAATGTATTTAGAAATTGTCTTCAAACTTGATATATACACTAGTAACTACTAAAATAATCCAAAAAATCGCAATATATATAATGGTATAGTATAGGTTCTCAGAACAGACGTTATTAAGCAAAAAACAGTAAATTTATATACTCCTGTAACTATATCTAATCTAAAAAATATAAAATACTTTGAAAAGACATAAGAAACAAATAATCATAGATACAGTTAATTGAAATTGATTCTTTTTCTATAGCTATCAGACAAATTGAACATCATTTTTATGCCAATCTGAGTATTTATATGCAGCAAAAAATCTTTATATAAGTATAATAAAGGACAAAAGGTTGTTTTTGAATATTTAATACTCCATATCAATCTTTTTTCTTTAACTAAAGGACTTATTAATTACCACCTATACGGTTATTTGTGCAACTATACGCGCCTCAAAATGCAAATTTTATATGTTATCTTTTATTAAAAAGTATTATGATCAATTTACTAAAAATATTTTATTTCTTGGATCTTTGTTTTAAACTTACCTCTACTATTATATTTTTTTCCGCAGAAATAAATGAACAAAAAGAGTTTTATTTTGCCATAAAATACTTAATAAAAGTTAGATGGATAACATGGTTGTAAAAGATGTTGATTAAGTTGTATTTTAGACAATAAAAATGACAAAAAAAACGCATAGAATTAGAAAAAAAAAGAAAAAATAACGTTTAAAAACGTATAATACTCGACATAAACACATTAAAAACATATAGCCAAACTATTATATGGCTATCTTTTCGTATATAAGAAGCTATCCAAAAATAATTTTTCTTGTAAGATTTAATTAACAAAAATAAAATAAGACCTATTTTTCATGGTAAACTAGTATCAATTGACATAAAACCTTATATGCATTATTATATATATTTGATTTATCAAAACAAAAAAAAAGAAAAACACTAATAGGACCCTTAAAGTATTTTTTAATTTCTTAAATCGAAATATAATAAGTTCAGAATGTATATAACAATATGCCAAAACATATTTCTTCTCATTTTACGATATAAAACATAATTATATAAAATAAAGCCGCTAAAATAATGAAAAAAAATAGTGATCTAAATCAACATATAAAAGTTTCAAATTTACAAAAAAGGCAAGAAACATATAAAACTATGTTTGTTGACATAATATAACAAGTATTGTGCATCTATATTTGTATTCTAAGACAAAAAAATCACTGTTTTTGCGGTTTTTAGCATTGATATGTAAACCAAAATGCAAGTAAATGAGTAAGAGGTGATAAAAAAAGATACAATTCGGGTAAAAAATAGTTATAAAAAACGTATAGCGTCTGATAGAACATTAAATGTATTATCTCCGGTTTTTATTAGTGAAAGAAGAATTAACACAATAAGTAAAAAATCATATACACCATTATCACGTTATATACGACATTCAATGTACAAACAAATCACAAAAGCCTATTTTATTATATTACATACTGTACTATAGCAGTAAAGTTATCCGTTATTATGCAAAAAAAAACTATAAATATGATTATTCGTTGACTTGAAATAGGGAAAAATCCATGAAAATAGTATAATATCCCTTTGAAAATAGTTCTTGGTGTGTTCAAGTTTGTTTAATAAAATTTTTTTGCCACAAAAAAACAGATTATTAATTTAGTATTCGGCTATTTAGGCAACAAAATCTAGCAAAAAGTAAAAAAAAACGTACAAAAGATTTTGGTTTGCTTTTCTTTTTCACGAAATTAACACTCAAATGGTTTTATACATGTTTGGCTAGCTTTTATATTATAACTCTCAACAGAAGATTAATTTATATATAGAAACATTAAATATGAAACATATATAAGAAGCTATTTATTTTCGCGTATATTATTTATGATAAAGCCTGTTATTCATATATTATAAAAATATTTCTAAAAAACATGAGAATTTAGTAGTAAAAAAATAAATAAAACTACGTCTTTTATATATCAAAATAACAGAACATATAAAAAATACAATAAAGATAGTAATTTATATTCGAATGATAATATCATGGTTAAATGCTCTTTAATATCATAAAAAACCACAGATTTAGTAATGACAATAGATAATGGTTTTATATGTATTTTCAATCTATTATACATACAGTCAACTACATTTTTATTTTAGAAGAGTAACTAAACGGTAAAATCTTATATATTATAATTATATACATATAAGAACAGAAAAAAAAACTTAAAAAAATATAAATTTGTTAAGAAGAGAATCTTAAAGGAAGAAGTATAAAATACATCAATTTACACTATTAAACGCATAAATCTTTTCATAATAACAATCTTAAAAGAATTCCATAAAATGAATATAATTATTTATTGTTATAAAGATTTTATTAAAAAACAATATGTACTACGAAAAAACACCATAAAATATGAATAAATGTATAACATAGACATATTTTTATTTATAATTAATCATTATGCACAATAAAAATCATTTTTTCGATTGAGCATCATCTAATAGAGATGGAAATAAAATCAGAAGAACATTTTCTTATAAAAAATTACTTGTAATATAAAGATAAAGATCAAAAATATATAAAATAAAGTAGAGTTTTTTTGTGATATTATTTATACTCGGAAATTAAATCTTCTTTGTAATTCTTTTTCGTCAATTTATTTGAAAGAATACATCAAATTATTTGACTTTACTTACTTTTTAGTAAGACGAGTACAATAAATTATTAACGACGCAGTTTTCTAGTGCATATAATGTTTGAAAAGGTACACTTTACATTCATCAAATAATATTCGAATTTCTCAATCTATATATAATATATTCTATAGTAATAAAAATTGTAGAATAGATATAAAAATTAGTCTATTAAATCGAAATAAACATGCATAATCTAGAATTTCGAAGTATTAAGCATTAAAGAGAAGAGAAAAAAGACATTGTTGTTGTAAACAAAAACCAAGAAAAATTAATTAAAATAAAAGCTTTTTAAGACTTTAGATAATGAAATTACGTAAAAAAATGAGAATTGTGAAAAAAACAAATAATATAACGCCACTGTTACCAATATGTAATATTTTTTGAATTTAAATTCTTTAAGGATATTATTGTTGGCATTTAAGGATAAAAATACCCACTTTCAGATTATATGTTATCATAGTGATGATTTAGAAGATAAACTAAAATAGAAAATATGATAACTGATATACAGAGCTAGCTTTTTTTTTGTGTATATGCCCTATTTTCATAAAAAACGCATAATTAAATACTCAATGAATAGAATGATAGTTTTAAAGAAATTATTTCTTAAATAGTGAATAATTTTATCATAAAAATCGTATTATTTTATTTTCTTATCTAGAAAAAGGGGTAATTTTTTCAATAATCATTTATAATCAGTTGTGTTTCTGTATATTCAAAGGAAACATGTTGAGCATATAACACAGGTTTATAAAAATATAAAAATAAACTTTCGTATATTTTTCTTTTATCTTAAGTTTTTTAAATGTATTTGCTTTGTATAATTCTATTCTTTGCAATAAGAAGTACATCTACGAGTTATTCTAGCATTATTTGATGATAAAAATAATATTAAATCCAAATTCATATAAAGTAACAATTTCAAACATGATTATACATTCTTATTAGAAAGAAAAAAAACAAAAACTAAGATTATTGTATGCAAAAGAAAAGCTAGATATATATTGACAATATAAGATAAAACGCCTTATAGAAGTTTAAGATCTTTTATAGATTACGATACGAATTGAATATATAGTAAGCAAATTAATATATTGAAATTTTTTTTTTATAGTTAAATAAAAAACAATTAATTTGATAATCAATTAGCGAATTTTGATTTCTAGCTATTAATAAATATCATATAAAGCTTTTTATTTACAATATATATTCTATGAATGCCAAGTATATAATTATTATGGAATAAGAATATTTAGATTATCTCTAGCTTAATAAAAAGTCAATAAAAAAAACTTCAATAATATTCTAGTAAAGCTGTAAAAGTATAAAAATTCAATTTATAAACATTTATATACTCATAATAATTACTCTTTCGATCAAATAATTTAAAATATTTAGATGTGCGTGCTAAAAGATATCTATTATAATTTTAGTTATGGAAGATAACTAACTATATAAAGCTTTATTTATAGTAAGAAGGGACAAAATTGGTCTAATATGTTTGAAATATTTTGTATAATAAAAAATAATAATAAAAGGATGCTCCGTTCTTCACTTTTTTGTGTCTAGCTATAATAAAAGCTACATAAATATTTGAATATCCATACATGAAAAGAATAAAATCTAAAAAAATATGTTGTATTTGGACTAAAAAACAGTATATTTCAAAAAAACAATAAATATATACAACAATTATATATAGCTTATATTCATAAAAACGAAATGTAAAAACAATATATTACAAACTTATATTAAAATAAAACAGTTAATTAGTATTTTATACTATGTTAAATTAATACCATTCAATAACACAAAAACCTAAATAAAAAAACAAAAAAAGAAGAGTTTTTTTGCAATTAACTCTTTTTTGAGTATGTTTATACATCATAAAAATAAAATGTTACGAACATGGATATAGTCAGTAATAAAAAAACCCGAAACGCAATGTGAATCTGCAAAAACGGATATAAACAAACAATAAAAGCTATCTCTTTTATATATTATATAGAATCTAATTATTGAGTATATACATCCTAAATTAAGAATTAAAATAAAATAAGAAGATATTTTTATGCAATTAAATAAAAATATTGTCTTTATACGCATAATATCGCACAATGCAGTTAAAACGACGAAAAAAGACTGAATATTTACTTAGATACTGTGTATTTTGTGATTTTATAAATTAGCCAAACTGTTTATTAGAAACAGGGAAAAAATAATTACATTAAATTTTCGTGTTAAACTCGCAAAGAGTAAAAATATATTATAAAAGTTGTAGATGTAATAGAATCAAGTAAAAAATTAAATGTCGCAGAAAATATGGGTAAAAAAATCCATTTTTTATTGCTCCATAAAACTACTAATATGCCATTTTTATTGTTAATTGGATGCCATAACTTGTAATCTAGATTATTTTCTGAATAAATAGGATTTTTTTAGTACATAGAAAAAATCTCTGTATCATGTTTATGATACTAATTTTCATAAATAAAAATCATAAAAACATACAATTTAAATAATTTGAAACATATGAATTCTATACGAAAAACTAATATATTAAAAATATCATATAACAGAAATATCAAGTATAATTATCAAGAAAAACCAATATTTTTGTTAAATAATAAAGATAATCTTTAGATGCTTAATAATATATAAACGTAGTATTTACTTTATTTTTGCATGTTTTTATATAATATGCATGCTTAAAACAAAATTTAAAAATACAAAAATTGAATTATTCAAATTGTTTGAGATATAATGTTATAATCTAGCATTTATTTTGGTGTTTAAGAATGTACAATATGTGATAAAAGGATGTAAAAACTATAAAAGTAATCAAAAACATCAAATTTTATTCGAGAACAATAAACGATCTTAGATCCAAACATAACTGATTCATAGACAAATGAGCAAAAGATAATTGTGTAAAATATCATACATCTGATCGATATAATAAAAATATCGCTTCCTGCTTAAGAAAGGCTAGATTTTCCGAACAATTACCTTCTGAAGAATGCATAAGCCCAAGAAGCAGATAATTATACATCCTTAGCTTCTTCTACGTGTATAAAATACAAAATAAAAAAATCATAGTTTCACCCATGAAACCACCAGCAAAATACTAAAAACAGCTATATCACGTGTTTCAAATACATGCCATAAATTTCTCTGAATAATTCTTCAAATGTATTCTCAGAAAATAAATCAACAGCAAAATACATATATCTATAACAGTTTCTCTATCAAAAGTTTAAAACAGAAAAAAAAGTAGAATTTTTACCTATACAATATTTTACATTATAAATTACTTCTCATAATTCAAAACCACTAGTAGCTAGACCTTTGACCATACAACACTCCAGACAATATCATACGGCAAGTAAAGTCAATTTTTTCTACTTGTCTGCATTTATAAACTTCCACCCTATATATTCTGCACCCTTTTTTCTATTGGAACCGCAACGATAATAAAATCATCGAAAATATTATTGCCAATACATCAAAAACTTAGTACAATAAGATTTAGCTGCTAGCTCTACATGTCACAACAGATATAAAAATAAATATTTCATTTTATTTACACATTATCATATTTTAATTAATACGTCATTTATTTCCAACCATGTTATAAAACCAAGATAAAAATCTCTAAAATAAGAAGACCCGTCATATTTTTTAATGCCATGCTTAAATCTGCATTACCGCTTCCCTACCGCTTATTTTACCTTAAACAATAAGATTGCCATCATACATATCTTCTGCATGCACCAGCCTCAAACACTAAAGAGGGATTGTGTTTCACTCACCATACACATTGATCAATCTCCAAACTTATTATAAGTGTCAAGAAACACTTTCCTTATTAATTTTTCTTTTCGCATTTAAAAGCCTACGATTTCATAATCAACTAATCTTTTTTCGTCGTCTTTAAAAATTTAATTTAAAAGGGTAATTTTATAACTATCAATGTAGGATAATTCAAACATATTGGCATAAAATAAAAACATTCAAAACCATTTTCGATAATATGAAGGGTAGAGAAAATTAAATTTATGATTTTAAATATTCACATCAATGCGGGATAGGTCATATGCTATGCCATTAATATTAAAATATTATCTATTAAACCTTTTTTATGTTGATATTTCGGTTATAACAAATAAAACACTAGTTTTGGTATCCTGTTGTGGTGTGTTTTTTTTTATATATTATCTTTTAAAGAAAGAAAATATCACAATTGTAAGATATTACGTGTACAGATAATGATTTTGCAAAATAGAACAATATTAAATCCCATCCAAAATTGATATTATTTCGAATCAAAATTTCAGTATAAACTAGCATATGGCTTTCTCCGTAAAAAATATAAAAAAAATTATTATTATTTAATCACTTCTAGGTTTTAGAGAAACTATAATCAGCCAAAAAGTTAAAATGAAACGGAAAAAAAAGGATTTTTCGGGGTTAAAAAATTAAGCGTGACCGTTGAAATCTACAATTTATAAATAACTATATTATAAAAAAACGAAACTTAAAATATGTAAAAGTACTAGCTTGTTATATTAAATCATGTTTTATTTTTCTAATTAACAAATAATAAAGGTTAAAATTTATCTAATGCCTGATTAATTATTTGAAATTTAGCTACGTATGTTTTAATTTTTATAAAAATATATGTTTCATATTTTAGAGAGTATATAATACTGCCAAAAACATTTAAATGATCAATGAAACAAATAAAATTTACTTCATGTCAATGATCAAGGACTTAACACTTTATTTATTTTACTAAATACAAACAATTATTAAGTATTTATTTGTATACATCATATCTGCTCATAAAAAATATGATAAAAGCAGTTTAAAAACGAAAACTTCTAAATACGAACGGTTAAAGTATACATGCTCACATTATAGATTATATAAAACTATTTCATTGTGTTCTTTATATTCATATGTGATACGCCGAATTTTTATATATAAAAAACTTAAAATTTAAATAATTATTTTACAATAAGAATCTAATATATCATGACAAGATTTTTTATAATAATAAGTAAATACACTAATCTTATGATATTATGTGTGTCGCAAAAAAAAATATACACGCATAGTATAATAACAATTTTCAAAAGATTAGATTCATTATCCAAATAAATAGCCAAGACATTTTAATATGAATTGTTTTTATATTGTGCAAAATATAGTTAGTTTATTCGTATAATCTTTATATAATATTATTTTTCTAATATTATTAAATTATATATATGATGTTGGATATAACAACTAATTCTACTAGATTTTAATAATATAAGAAGAGTTATACAAAAAAAACCAAAAAAATAAAATATATAAACCTTAATTTATATAATGAATTTGATTTCTATAAGTTCAATTGTTCATCATTAAGAAGTATAGTCCCGTCGTCAAATATAAGATAATCTTTAGAATTTAGTTCTTTTAACACCTTTATCCATATTTCACAAGATAAAGTATTAGCGATAGATTCTATTAACCCTCTCTTTCTAAAAAATGTCTGATATAAAGATCTCTCTTTTATAGAATTTATCTTGTTTTTACATAAATATTTTACTATTTTAGAAAAATAGAAAGAACTAAGACGCGATATATCGTCATAAAATTGTAAATTTTTAAACTTGCCTTGCTTTACATACTCGTTAACACGTATATTAAAACTATTAAGGTCTTCATCCTTTTCTTCATCATTACATGGAGTCACAATAGTCGTTCCTTTTGTAGAAGACTCTTGTTTATTTTCACACCTTTTTATACATATTTTCTTTTCTGATTTTATATCATCATCGCAAATAATTTTTCTTTGATTCCTGTTTTTTTTGATATTGTTGCATGATTCTTTGTTATAACTTTCTTCGGCTTGATTTTTTATAATCATATCAACTTTACCATCATCTTCTAAATGACTGCTCTCAGATTCATATTTATGATCCTCTGTTTTTTGTAATTTTTTATGGTACTCTGATCTCATGGGTGTATTTTCAATGCATGATTTGTATTTTTTTTGGTATTTCCTCTTTTAGGCATATTTTTCTCCCGCGATATTCATGAATGTCATTTCTAATTTGCGGCATTGTGACTTTTTTATTTTCGACTCTTTCTAATCGCTCAATGCATTGATAAATCTTACCTAATTCATCAAAAAAGTCAAAATTTAGTATTTCTTTATTAATATGTCCACTTTCGATATTTTGAATATGGTTCATGAACTTATTTCTTTTTGATGCAATTTTACGTTTCAAATTATTTAAATCATTGACTGTTTTTATATTTGCATGGGTGTGTTTATTCATATCCTCTTTTATTATATCTAATTTCTCTGTGTTTTTCTTTATAGTTTCGACTATTTTTTCTTTAAAATTTGCATATATATTCTCTAAATCGCACGGACTTTCTATTTACACACTTAATTGTGACTGACTGTGGGTTTTAGTACATGTGGTACTCACTATTGGAGTATTAGACAACTGCTTTTCGCTTATTGTTGCTTGTTCTTTGGTAATTATATTCTGAGGTAATTTTGATATATTTTCATGACAATTGCTTTCTTTTATTTCCATTAGGGGTCAAAGACTATTTCAGTTCTGGAAACTGTTTCCAAACTATTTATATTTTCCAAAAAAAACTTCTCAAACTCTTCTCTTATATTCTGACTGTTTATTGGGGCTAAAGCCAATTGATTTAAATTTTCTTTACATTTATTGAGCTTTTCAATTGATCCCAAATTGTTTGATAGTAAATTTTCTGTTGTATTTAGGACTAACGTAAAATCCTCTAAGTTTTCACCTGCAGAGTATGTTGGATTATCTTTAACTGCCTTTAAGTTTTGCCTTGGAAGTACTATTTCGTTCTCATAAGATTCTCTTACATTATATTCTGGATCAGCATGTAGATAATCATTGGCCCAATCATTGTCATAATCATTGTCGTCTTCAGCATTATTATGTAAATTTTCATGTATTATATCATTCCGTATATTTCTCGCATTATTAAGCACTAGATTTGGCGGATAAATGAGATCTGTTCTATCATAAGAAGATGAATGTGTTATTCTTTCAGCTAAAAAATCATCGTTTCTGCTTTCATTATACCATTCAGTCATATTATGATCACTTTTATTTGTATACTGTATATTCGTTTTTGAATACTCTTCTTCAAATACTTCGTTTTGATCATCATAGGTATTGTATAAATTTGTTGATTTTTCATTTTCATCGTCTATAAAAATTTTTAAATCTTCTAATTGTTCATTATAATGAGCAGCTGTTTTTTTCACGTAATTCCGTTTAGAAATTTTGCATATATATGCATCGACCATCATAGCTAGTTCCAAACTCATTGTAATATAATTTTTGAGGTATGGCGCGTATTTTTTCATCACCTCGCGAAAACTTAGCGAGTCAACATCAATATAGGAGGCTCTCTTTCGCAAATCACTAATCATTTTTACAGTCTTTATTCTTTTATCGCTTATTGGGCGAATTATATTTCTAATTTTTCTTGTGTTCATGAGACCACACATTCCTAATCTCACATCATAATAAATGGATTTATAATTTATCCTTTTGTAGAAGTTAATTTTGCTTTTGTAATCACAAACATGTATTTTATAGCCTATCCATGCGTTGAATTTTATTTCTGTGGGATAAAAAGTTCTGGTGTCAAAATCTTCATCTTTATTAGACTGAATCCAATTTTCAAAAAGTTGCACAGTAGACTTTGTATCAACTTGAACTATATTATTTGATATTTTCACCAAGAAATACTGCTCGTTGCGATCCTTTTTATAAGCTTTAAAACCAAATGAATGTTTTCTTTTTAAAAATGCAGTTTTTAAACCCAACACAATATTCTCTGATGTTTGATTGTGCTCATTTTTGATCAGCTGAATTTGTTGAAAAAATTGTGACATTCTATTGTTTTCATTTGCTGAAATTAAATCCATAAAATAATCGGAAATACTAATTGTCTGGTTAGTATCAAGATGATTTTGGATATAATCAATATCTGTTTTATATATAAGATCGAAATCAATTTTATATGCAGTTGTCAACTCTTTTATAAGTTGCTTATATATCAAATCGTAAGAAATAACGATGTCATTATCAATGACTTCTAGATTCTCAATTGCCATCTTTCTGACTGTAGGATGTGTTCCTAATGAGTGCTCTATTAAATTTTTGGTCATCCTAAAACGATTTCTATGTACATAGTCATCATCACACAGCTCTTTTACTTCATTCAGAAGTCTCTCATCAAGAATAAAAATTTCATTTTTGAGATTTTCTTTATGAAAAAGGGGCATGAAAAAGTTATCCAAATATTTTGGATTTCTTGAATCTTTGATGTACTTTTCCACAAAAAAGTTTTCAAGAATGACTAAGTACAATAAAGAATCAATTTTATAATATTCACGAGAAATTTCAGATGAGACTGTCTCAAAACCTTTTTTAATGCTACTAAATAGCATTTTAGCGTCTATTACATTAACTATGGCTTTTTCACAAAAAGAATGCAAAATAGATTCAGCCTCTACAAAGGCCACTGAATCAATACAAACTTCGAATCTTAATTCGTTTTGGGTCTTGCTAGCGATTTCTATGGATTCTCTAACGATATCTAAAGATTTTAAACAATCCCATTTGGGATTCATCAAAATATGAGATAAGCATTTGTTCAAACTATTTTTTTTTATAAAATCTTGCCTATACGACCTCGGACATATATACGACCCCAGTGATTGGTATAAATTAAGTTTTAAAAATCCATCTCTTGTTATTTGGCAGCTTGTGCCTTCCGGATAAATGGCATTCAATACTTCTTTTTTTTTACATTGAGTTATAACTTTTTTGTTCAAGTTCGTAATTAATTCGGAACCAAATAAATTGTATGTATGATCTTTTGATTCTACGTGAAAATTTTCAGCTGCCAATGCTATCACTACATGACGATTTTTATTTTTTTTTATACTCTGTGTTATACTTAGTGCAATATCTAGATAAAAAATGCTGTTAAGGTCCAATGAAAATGCACTTCTCAATATATTTTGCAACTCTATCATACTCCTGGCTCTAATCTTGTTTTTTGAACCATACGATTCAATAAAGAAAAAAGCATCTTTTTTTGCTATGCTTGATAAATTTTTGGTATTGAAATAGAATTTCATTAGCTGTAAAAATTCTGATCCGTTTAATTCAGCATTAATACTAATGCTATTTTTCATCTCACTGAGTCTTTTAATTTCTATTTTCATTTTGTCCACTATGTTTCGAGAATATTCTTGATTGTTTTTTTCACACTTGTACTTAAATTCCATACATTTATTAGCAAAATATGTATTTTTTGCATCTATATCCTCTTTGTTATTACAAAGAGGAATGAAAAGCCATATTTGATATTCTGTAGATAGAATAATTAGAGACCCTATGTAAAAGTGTCCCAAGTTTACTGCATTTATGGAACCATTTTTACTAAATACATAATAGTTCTTGGTCAAAATTTTTCTGCTATATAATTTTTGGGTATTAGCAAGGACATTTATACTCACAACCGGATTAGTAATTATCTTTGCAAATTGATCAATTGGAAAAGCTCCACTCAGACCATCTAAATCAAAACTTGTTGTGATATTTGCACTAAGTTTTTTTAATTCGACTTTTTTGTTACATATAACTTCAGCGTTTCTAGCTGAAAACAAATCTTCGTTTTCAATTTCATTCAATATTTGATGTTTTTCGTTTATGTTATAATCCTTCCAAATTTTTCTGTCATCTGAAAACTTAACGATACCATAGAGATCTAGCAAAGTCATTTCATCATCAATACAAAAAAAATAGTGTATTATTTTTTTCAAATACAAATTTTCAAACCACTTGAATATTTCTATCGGTGTTATATTTTTAAATGTATAGGCTATCTTTTCTACACTAGAATATGTTAATCTTGGCATTTTGAGTGCAAATCCGTTTCTAAAAAATACTATTCCAATAAATCCTCTATAACTTTCATTATACATCAGAGGGTTATATTGCTCAAACGGCTGTTCTAGGATTATGTTGGTTTCAAGCAGCAAGTGTGTCATCACTAAATCAACTACGGAATTGGAAAGATTTTTAAATCCAGGGAATTTATGTTGCAAAAATCCGAGGATAATATTATCCTCTGAAAACATTTGAACGCGCAATTCTGTTATACGTTCGACAAGTCCTATAATATTTTTCTCTACTTCAATAGTTTTTAAAATAAATTCAATATTCATTTTATAATAACGAACGCCAAAAAGTTATTATATAGAAAAAACAAAGGGGTAAAAATAGGAGAAATATTAAAAAAATGACACTTTATGTAAAAAAACAAGATAAAATGTTTTTTATTGATACGATAAAAGGAACAAATAAAAGATTTCATTTTTGAAAAACTCAAATATATATTGGATGCGAATTTTCTAGACTGTTCATATAATTTATAGAAGTTATTGAATCAAAGTACATATTGCAAATACATATCGTCGCTTGACTATAAACTTATCACGATTACAGCTTTTTATATGATTTTTATCTTGATTTTTTATAGACAAGAATGCGCTTTACAGCAAGAAAATTGTAATTTTTTTGTAAAAATTACAGAAATGAGCTTTTTTTGATTGGAGATTGCATATTGTTATAGAAAAAAAGCCTAATAAAAATATTTCGATGTTCTGTGTTTAAATAAAAAGTTTTATGATATATTTTTTATGCCATTTTATAATTTAATACAGCATAAAAACACAAAAATTATATAAATATTATATATAACAGGGCAATATTAATTAACCGACGTAAAAGAATCCTAGAACGAAAATACAGTTGTTATAGATATTCTTCCCATATAAAACCATTTAGTATGTTAGTATAATGTAATATCATATTGTTATATCATTATTCTAAAATTGTAAAACCCCGATAATTTTCACATGCATTAAAATAATCGCATAAGAAATCAATAAATATCTTACAGAAATCTTACCAATTCTTGCTCTCTTATTTTTTCTTCATCAAGCAAATCTGTTAATGTTATTTTCCTTTAATCTAGAAAAAAATGATATTTTTGAAATTCTTTAATCGAGCAACATATATCTTTTATCATGAAAGAATTGGAGTGTATGTTTTTTTTACAGCTGCATATCATTTTTTATTATCTGCATTAGAACAAAAAAACACATTGATTGAAGATAATGTGACATTACTATAAAATTAAATAATTTTTTATTTATATTTATTTATATAACTATATATTATTATTTCATTACGAAAAAGAGAGTTAATTTTATTTTTACATGGTTATTGCAAGATTCTGCGCATCTGATATTGGTTTAAACAATATATTGCATCAAAATAATAATTTCTATCTTTTCAATATCTTCAGTTGCATTCATTTATCTCTTGTTCGTATTCATCATTCAAGTACAAATTTGCTTCTTTTTCAAAATACTGCACAGTATTATCAACAGTAATCGTATTTATAATAGAATACCAAAAGCAAAAGTGTGATACTGGTTCCGTTCTTGGTAATTTTGTCTGTAAATCGCACAGTAAATTTCTATTCTTCTGTTATTGGATGATATAAATCCCAGTATTCTTTTTTATATCTAATCTTGCTTCCATAATTCCAATCATATCTTGTTATTTATATATTCTTTTGTTTCATACATCTAATACCTATTCATTAAATAAGTTCGTCGGTATTATGTAACAAAATGTAGTTTTTATGTATTGTCGTTCTACATATCATACGTAACAATTTTTTAGGATCAAAAACTTAACAATTATGTATTCCGTATTCTAATATTCATTCTAAAAATATAAATATACAAGAAATTTATTTTCTCCTTTACCTCTATAATGTTTGTTTTCTTTATTTATGAGTCAACAAATAAAACTTTATATTCATATTCATAGAAATTGCCTTAGCAAGAATGCTTAAACCTCTACTACTTTCGGTTAATGACGGCTGATCATTCTTTTATATTTGTCGTTAACTACCAGTGTTATCATAGATCACATTCTTGTTTCATTAGATTCATTTATGACATAACTCTTAATTCTTAATTTCTAAAAAATCGAATACTAAACTTCTTCCATTTACCTTCAAGTAACATAAGGGAAAAGTTAATTTATATTTATATATATTACATTTGATACGGTTTTAATTTACGACGTAGTTTATAAAGATTTTTTTAATTTATGTAATCATATATTATATATCCTATAATCACATAAATCCATTTTTAGCATTTAAAGAAACAAAAGTTATAAATGCTCTTTTTCTATTTATAAAAATATCAAGCACGCTGCAAATTTTGAGTGATGAATTCAAATATTGCGCCAAAGTATATCTTATGCTGGGTTCTAATATAAAAATCCAATCCTTCTTTATATACAGCTCTATTATTAAAAATTGATCAGTCAAAGCGCATTTAAACGCGTTTTTAAAGACACCAGAAAAGCAGTTCTTTAATAATATTAAATACAAGGCTTCGTTTCTACATAATATATTCCAAAACTTATTCCTCTATAAAACTAATATTTCGTGATTTTATCTGCATGTTTAAAATAGTTTAGCTATAAAGTACATTTCCCGGCATTTTTTTTCTTTTAAATATTGTACTACTGTAATTCAATTTTTTTAGCTATAATTTAATAAGCTCGGAATCTTACCGTAAAATTATAGATTCATTTTTTTAATTCTCACAGTTTTTTCTATTTGCCTAGAAGTTTTTTTGCTGTTTTCTTCTACAAAAACATGTTATTCTCTTTTTTATTTACATGTTTACATCCAATAAGAGCCACACTATTCTTTTTTCATTTTGACTGCTTACATAAAATTCCAATTAATTTCTACAATTTTAAATTTTTACTGCGTCATTCGTAAATTCTTTTTAATCGAGAAAGCTGCCATTTTATCTTTCCTTATAGATTATGTCAATCAAAGTTTTAGTATTTTTTGCTCTTAGTCGTTCGAGCATGAATTATAAATAATTTCTACATTTTGATGCAAATCATTGCTATATCCTATTTAAAAGCACAATATAAAAATGAAAATACTAGTTATAAACATCCTATAGTTTTCTAACAAAAAAAACCTATGTATATTATTTATTATAGAATTGTTACAATTTGCTCCATATTATTATCTTTTTTGCTTCTATCATATTATAAACTGACAAAGAAAAAGGTTTTCTCGCGTTATTTATATAGTTCCAAACAGCTGATGTTCTGGTATTTTTACCGAATGATATAAAGCAAGCATTATTTTAAAGCGGTTCATTATGCATCTTTTTAAATCAGCTTTGTCACTTTTCTATGAATTTTTTGCCATATACAACATCTTTCACGATTTGAAATTGTCCTAAATTGTTGAAAGCCATCATTTATCATATCTGGTAAGATCTAACGCTTATTTTCTGTATAAAATGTATCTATTCTATATAACAAGAACCCTTTGGTAATTCGTAATTAAATATTTTAATAATAAGTGTTATACTCTATATTATCAAAGAAGCACAATATATTACATATAGTTATTCTTTTATACACCACAAAATATCTTTTGGTAAAAGATTAACCACCGTTTGATCATTTCTGGCTTGAAAAAAATAAGAAATAACACAGAAATGTTCAAAACCACATCTTTTTTATCAACCACTTTTATTTTTCTATGGAAATACACTGGTGCAAATAAAAGAGCTTTCTTAATAATACATTCATGTCATAGCAATATTAACATGTCTTAATTTCTCTAAAAGCCTTTTATCATTCCTTTAGAATTTTAATTCGGTTAAGATCATCAACCAGCTCATATTATTATGGCATTTTGTATTTGAATAAACTACAATCTTTTCATCAGTACACATTGAAATTTCTTCTTGTTAAAATTAGGTGAATATTTGTATTATTAGACTTACAAATTTATATTAATAAGAGCTTATGTGCAGCACATCTTCTCAAATTAACGAACCCAAAATCTTGCGTTTTATTCTGTTTTATATACGATTAGGTGCTAATTTTCTAAAATGATATGCAAGTTAGAAAGATTTTTCCATTTTTTTTCCAGAAAATCATCTGTTCCATCATCCAGGATTTTTCAAAGATATATAAATAGATTCGTCTGTTCTTTAATTTGCACGAAACACGTGAATTGTTATTTTCTGTATATTTCTGCGACTAAATGGCTTAGCATTTGTTTAACGTACAAGATTTACAGTATAAAGCACGATATAGCCATAAAGCAAGTGCTATATTCAGTTCGTATGCATTCATTTATGCAATAATTATATTTTATGTTTAGAAATGGACTTCTTACATATTTCTAAACTCATCTAATAGCCCATCCACATTTTTCATATTAAATCGCAAAAAATCGTTTGAATATTTTTGTTTTCAACTTCTTCAATATTCACGAAAAGTATCATATTATACAACAAGCCTAATTTCTCTTCTTTGACTCCTTTTTTTAATTTATTTATGGCTTCTGATATTAATATTTATGAAAGATATGGTAAATTATAAATTTTAATCATTGAAATTCATTATTTAGTTAAAGAAACAAATCATTTTTTCATTCTTTGTGTGTCTTCAAAGATAACACCACTAAACTTCGATATTTATGTTCTATGCTAACATCAAGAACCAGTTACATTGTACTTTATCATCAGCATAAATATATAATTGATCTAAAAAAATACAAAATAAATGTCATGTTTTAAGCACATTTACTTTTATATGTTGGGAACCGTCATAAATGTAGCATTCCTACATTACTCTGCATCAAGTCATATTATTTTCTTAATAAATTGACAATATACAAGCATATTGCACATACAATTCTTTTGTCTGTATTTAGCTATTGAGATGACATTACCCTATCTATTTCTTTATATTCGTGTATTCAGTAAACTACTTTTTATAAGCAATATAAAGATTTATTTGGCCTATATTTTTGTTATTTCTTAGACTCAGCGTTTCTGATTACGTTTTATCTATGATCTTCGTCACCATTTTTACTAGCTGTCTATTTTTATTCGTCTTTCATTTCGTTCAGGCTTTGCAGGCTAAAATTTTATTCAATTCATTATCCCCGTAAATCAGTTCAGTTATATACCCTGCCTTAAAGATATAGCATTATTATATTGGTCTTAAATTGCACATTTAAGTCTCATAAATCAATCTTTTTGCATGCATTATTGCACAAAGTCAATCTAACATCATTATGCCATAATTTCAAACTTAAAGCCGATATTATCGTTAATTGCATCACATTCACAATTTTTATATATTCTTTATCCTAGATTATATGTATATTTTCATTTTACCACTTGCAATGCAGAATCGGATGGCAATTAGCGCATAGGCTTAAAACATTATTGCACTCTCATCTTAGTTTACCACATAAACTAAATTATACATTTTTTTTTATTAAAAAAATACATTTACTGACATTTATTATTCAGTATAAACGTTATATATTTAGAAATTCTTTATGAATTTTTAAAAAATAGAGATATTTTTTTAACTAAATCATCTGTTTTTTCTGTCTGATATACTATGTTCTCGAAATTGATTTCTATCACAAGCATTACCGCTTCTCACTTCTTATAATGTAAAATAGACATTTGTTCCTCTAATATTAGCAACAGAGAAAATATCGTTTCTTTCTATATATTCGCTTTATTGTATTCTTTAAACGATCCTAGCATCTTTTAACATGGATGTCAGCGTCATACAATCTATTGTATATTCAGTCTTAACCCAATCTGTTATATATCCGATTTATGGCCATATGTATTAAACCTAACGTTCCTTCTAATCGGTATATTTCGTGTGCACTATAGAACATACTTTTTGTTTGGTTTGGTTGGACAAATTTTTTTTATGCCAAAGCACTCTATCTTAGTGTTTATTATAGATTTAAAGCGTCATTTAATTATAATAAATATTTAGAACCCCGGGATTGAATATTTCAGAAAACATGGAAAATTTTACGAATCATTTATTTAAAGACTATTGAAAAACATTTGTATGAACACGGATGATGTATTTTTATATTTAAAGAAAATTAACTCAGTATAAATTCCAAATTTTTGTCACTATAAGCATCATAATAAATAAATGAAATCTAAAAGAAAGGCTTTAAATATTTTATTGTGCATGGGCTACATATCAATGTTGACATCTATTATAATACTGGGTTATAAAAACTCTGACATAGATCTACTAATACGTTAAGGAAATAAACGTGCACGAATTTTTATAATATATAGAAAATAAATTGTAAATATCTCTCTACATAGGATTTATACTTTAAAGTTATCTTTGCGAAAAGTGTATAATAAAAAGAAAGAAATCTAGGACGATTTGGCTTTCTCGCTGCATTATAATGAACAGACTATATGGAATCATAGAATATCTTATAGGTATTCTAACACAATAAAATTAAAAAAATTCGCACTTCTTTTTTCAAAAATTACATAACTAATTCATTGCAGCTTATTAAATCTCAGATGATTTTATGTATATACAGCGTTTACAATTTTTTGATACGATATATTAAACGAAATTCATTTTATTATTATTTTTTATATTAAAAATTAAATCAAAAGCCATAGATTTCGTAATATTGGAAATGGTGAATTTGATGTATTTAATTTTTTAACAGCTGTATGAAATTCTTTAAAAAATTTAAAACAGAAAAGACACTTGTTAAAAAGTTCCTGATCAGAGATTGCCGTTTCTTATCTTTAAAGTTTTATCAAATTTTATCTTGTATAGATAAAAATTACTGGATGAAATATAAAACACTTCTATCATATAATCCAGATCAATTTTATATATGAGTTATGTAGAAATATAGTAGTGATCAATTTCCTGATATCTTATTTTATACTTCTGACTTAAGGTGTAAGACAGGAAATTTATAAACTTTTTTTTATAAATTTAAAATATTTTTAATATCGATTCTTATTACATTACAAAGAAAACTATGATGAGTGAATCAATATTAAATGTAAAAGATAGATAATAAGAGTTATTTAAAAAAATAATGCGCTTTATAAAACTATAATATTTTTTTTTTAATATTTGTTTTTATTTTATTATATTATAAAAATTTGCTATTTTTTACGTTGAAAAAAATAACAAAAAGAATTATTTTCCTCGTAATTATCCTATATGTAGGCGTAAATATAAAGAACTCTCAGAATATCCGAAGATAAATAAAAAAATAAAAAATCTGTTAAAATAAAATCACGGAAAAAATTTATTCAATCGATAAGTGTGAAAAAAATCTAAATTCAAATCTTTTAACTGCTCATTATTAGAGGTTTTCAGTAATATATTTGCATATATTATTTATTATTTATTTATCACTGCGAAAAATTATAAAAACATATTAAACACGAAATTGCGTGACAATTTAAATGCAAGTTTTCCAAAAAATCACATTTAATTTTTTTAAATTGCAGAAAACGATTATACGATTCAATCGACTTTTTTTTTAATTTTAAAATCAAATCTTTAATAGTAAAATTTTTTTTGAGCCGATAATTATTCTTATACGTAAAATCAAATCTGTATTTGTATATATATAAAATTCACATTCTTCTAGTTTGTTTGTCCTCGATATTATAAGAAAAATAACATACAATACTACTTATCTGTATACGGCGACATCTTTAATTTTTTTTCAGAACATAATCACTATAAAAAAAAATTTTATGACTTTATTAGCTATTTGCAATGAGATTCGGGTTTTCTAGATCATAAATAAGATTTTAGCATTTGTTATATTAAAATTTTATTTATAGAACCTAATATATTTGTTATGAAAGTTTATATATCATTTATAAAACTAAGTATTGTTTTATATTAGTTCGATTTTATTTTGGCAATTAAATATGCTCATTGCCTTTTACTTATAGCAATTCAATTACATTATTGGGATTTATATCACAAGCTTATTATAATATAAAAAATAATAAAATTAATTCTGCTTTTTTGTTTCGCTCAAAATATCTATCATATAACTATTTGCATGTTTTATTGCTTGTAAAATCTCTATCTAAATTTATTTTGATGGTTATTATTATGTGTTTTCTGCTGAAATTTATATCATCATTATATTACCTCTACTATAGGCACATTTTTTTGTGAAGCATACTATATTTTCTTTGAATTTTTATATCCACAAAACATAATTTTTTAAAAAATTACAACACCGATTATATATTACCCAGAAATGACTTTTTATGAATACAGTTGCTGCTCTCTAAAATGATGTTAAATAAGATTTTATGAATTTTCATATGATAATTGCATACCATTTATATTTTTCTTCCGATATCTCAATCTTATCTTCTAATGATGTTTTAAAATTATGTCGTTTTTTTTTTATTTTTCATCACAATTTAGAAACCAATTATCTGTAGTATATTTTTGATCAATATATTTTACGTATTTATACATCATTTAATTTTTCATTGATTCCAAATATATCAGAGTTTTCCACATCTGTAAATTCTATCCTTGCCTTTATATCATTTAGAATTTCGTTTACATAATTACTGGACTACATTTATGATTTTTTTCTCTTCCTGTAAATACATTTTTACTTTAAAAAATACTTTCCTTTCTGTTAAAATTCAAATAAAAACTATAATGGGTTTCTTTTGTGCCAGTTCCCGTCTTATTATATGCAATTAAGCGGGAAACATATATGTGAATCAACTGTGAACAGACTCTTAATTTTTAATTTTCTTTAAAAAATTTTATTTGAATCTTAGAATGTCTTAGCTCTATTTAATTTTATGAATTCGGAATTATGATTGATTATACACTTTTAAGAACATACATAATTGGTGAATATGAGAGCGAATAAAAGTTGAAATGAAATTGATGTCTATAAAAGACAAAAAAATGTTGCAGAAAACATGCAAGGAGAAAAGAATGAATCTTCAGAATCAGTTAAATCGAAAAAACATAAAAAATCTGATAATGATAAACCCACAACTGTTACCGAAAGTCCAAAAACAGACGACTCTTTTATAAGTGATGATTCTGGAGTAGATGGGTCTAGGTTTAAAACCAAAGATTCGGATTCAGCTACTGAGACTGAGACCATTACATCCCAAAAAACTGGTTTAATGTATTTTTTGGACAAAACCACGAAAAAATATAAAGGATTGCCCAAAAAAATATGGTTAAAGTACAGTTTTAACATTGAACCGGAATTCGAAGAAAAAATAATTGATAAGGCCGAAAACATACTTATTGCAGAATCACCGACTGATGCAATGCCTATTAAAACTGACCTGCCTTGTGAAAAAGAAAATCCTATTGAGGACGATCTTGAATCAATGATAAATGAATTTTTGATATCATATTCTGAAACTTTAGAAAAAAGCAAACACGCTTTTGAAAAATTGACAGATTCAAGGAGTGACATAAAAAATTCACAAGAAGTTCACGAATATGAAGTACTGGAAAAAAATTGCAAAAACCTCATTATAAAGAGAAAAAAATATATTATAGTGGCTGAAAAGCTAAAAGGTTTATCAAATAGGCAGAAATATATATATCTGATTCTGCTCAATAAAAATAAAGGTAAGCCTTTTAACCCATATACAACGAGAGGTCAGTATTTTAAACGTGGAATAAGTCAAAATATGCCAGAATCTAAACCATCAGTTAATTTTTTTATCGAATTTTATGGAACGATACTTCGTAAAAAATATGCTGAAATCTTCAAATTTGAAGGAGAGTTCATGATGCAGTTTAAATTAAAATACGATCATTAAATGCCTTAAAAAAATTTAATCTATATTCATTTATGAATATCAACTAAACATATAATTAAGCGAATAAAAATCTAATCTCTTTGGGTAAATATAATTAAAATACATGATTGCGCTATCTTTTAAATATTAAATTTGTAAACTTGTAATTTATTCAAAAAATAAAATTACAGTTACAGTTCAATTAGAAGATTAAAAATTTACTAATGCCTTAAGTTGCGTTTAGTTTAGATTGTAGAGCCAAGTGAAAATCTTAAAATAAATGTATTATATCAATCATATAATATATGAATCATTTATTTTATTATAGTACATATTAAAGTGAGTTTTCCAAAAAAATATTCTTTAAGCATGATGATGGCAAATATTTAAAATTAAACTTGACAGAAAATTTTTATAATTTGGTTTTGACATAAATCTTATAATTGCTAGTTTTCGTAGTTTAGAAGTATCAATGATCATACATTTACATAAATTTATCTCCAAAATCAACCGAGAATTTCATTATGGATAAGATGTATTTGTATATTCATCGCTAGATATTCAAGGTTTTTTCGATGTATATACCTTTTATATTTTAGTTATATTTACACCTATGAATAGTGATAATCTTTTATTATGAGGAACCAAAAATATACGATTCTTCACATCTTTAAATGATAATAATCGTTTCATATTGTTCTTTTCTCGATATATTTTTCGTTAGAACATTTTGAATATAAGAATCAAATTATCTTTTATATTTCCGAGGCCTTTTATGTAAATGTAGTAATATATCTTTACAGCCATCAAAATATTTTAAAAATAAAATAAACCTTTTCTATTAATACACAGCTAAAATATTGCCTCTCAGATCAAACATTATATCCCATAACGTCTTTGGCATCTTTTCTTTTATGTTACTAATATAATATATTACCGATGTTCTTAATTAATCAGTGTCTTAAAATTACTTACAATAAAAAAATCACCACAATCATAAGAATGTAGAACAAAGATTTCGCATTTGTAAGTGATTATTTTCTTTTCAAAAATCATACCTTATTAGGCATATTATGGTTATCCATATATCCTCCTATCCATCATCGACAATCGATGACCACATAATTCTTATCATGATGTATTATTATATCTTTTTTTTGACATTATATACCTCTAGGATACAAATCTCAAGCTTGTCATATTTTTTGAATGTCCAGTATCAACCTGTATGAATATATTGTGTACAATTATGTTAGGTTTTTGCAATCTTTTTTTGATGAAGAAAATAATCCTATATGTACATTCATATGTATAATCTCGTTTTCTTTTTTTTCTATATAAAAATTATAAAAAATAATAATACAACATTTTTTATTTCTGGAAATTATTTCTAATTTGTATACGTTAAGTAGGCTCTCACGGCATTTAGTCCATATTTATCAGATTCTTTTCCCCAATTCTTACTTAACATGCAAAAATTTTCTAAGATCTTAAATTTTTTGCTTTTAACTTTTTTAAAATCAGCCATATCTTGCTCAAAAAAATTCATTTCTAGGTTTTATTCTTATTATGTGCAAAGATTCTATTTATACATTTATGTTTATATCTCAATAAATATATTATAAAATATGTTTATGCCAACTATTGATATTATGGATCGAATTTTTTATACTCTAACCAAATTACACAAAATATCTCTTAATTCAATTCATCCGATATTTATATAGAAAAGTCCATCTTTCACTTCTTTGCAATTTGATGTATCCTTTATATTTCGTAAATGGTAATTATTATATTGCATTTACAAATAATAAATTCGGGAATAAGAAAATAAATCATCTTTATTTTTTTAAAGATAAAGTGCTTTCAAACTCTCCGCAATAATCTGATCACTATATAAAAGGTTAAAATTTTCTCTTAAGATGAAAATTTAATATATTATAAAGAGATAAATTAATTTGAATGTATTCAAGCTAATTATGCCCTACATTTATATGTATAATTTTTTCTATATTAAACAATATGATAAAGTTCCTATTTTACATAAAATCTCATCTAAAATATGCTTTGAATGTTTAAGTGTATAAAATATACGAATTTTCCTACTGCAAACTTCCCGTGATAATTTCTATTATCAATATATTAGTATCACCATTAAAAAACCTTCAGTATATAGATATTGGGTATTATTATTTTTGTAAAATTACCTGGCTTTAATAGCTCATAATTCACGGACTAAAAATCTTTTGGACTTAATTTCGTTTATGTCTTTGTTTAATAGTAAATTTATGAAATTGATCAGACCGGGACTTAAAATCAACAGTACGCTATGATCAAAATCCAGTATATAACAGTAAGCATAGTAAAATTGATTAGTTTATCATCTGTAATCTGTATCATATAAGTTTCTAGCATAAAAAAATACGCTGTAGTCTACTGTCAAATCTAAATGAATCTTGAACTAAAAAGTCTTGGCCGTAGAAGTTTTAATTAAGAATATTGTAAAGATGGTGAAATTGAAAGAAGTATTTGTAAATTATCGACTTTTAAACAATCTTAAGTTTTGCGCGTGCAAAAATGAAAATCAAAATAAAATTAACCCATCAATATTTATTTGCCAATTTATACATTTTGCGTTGCATAGAAATTATTTTAAATTCCTTTTTTACCAATTTTTAAATCCCTTGTAAAAAAATAATTCTTCAGAAAGATGATACAGAAAAAAACAAGAAAAGACACAGAATGACGGCCCTTAGTTTTAATAGAATAAAAGATGGATTTCTTCTCGATGAATCGTGAGAACATGAAGAGAATGAACCCAACAGATGAAAAGAAAAGTAGAATGTTTGTTCAAGTTGAAATGACCGTGTATTCCTAATCAAAAAATGAACCCAACAGATGAAAAGATAAGTAGAATGTTTGTTCAAGTGAAATGACCGTGTATTCCTAATCAAAAAATGAACCCAACAGATGAAAAGATAACTAGAATGTTTGTTCAAGTGAAATGACCGTGTATTCCTAATCAAAAAATGAACCCAACAGATGAAAAGATAACTAGAATGTTTGTTCAAGTGAAATGACCGTGTATTCCTAATCAAAAAATACTGCAACTAGATGCCTATATTCATAAAATAATAAGCTACGTATATCCATTGAGTACAAAAAGAACTCGAAAACATCATTCAATTGTGAATTCAGAAAAATATAGGGGAATGAAGATCTGTTATAGATTATTTGATTGTATATAATGAAGACAAAGTAGATCTATATAGCAAGAAAAGATCGGTTTTGCGATGATAAATTTTTGAGAAGGCATTATTTTTTTAGGGTGAAGCATTTTTTGTTCTGCTGTAATTATTTTATAGGTTATGTTGTCTTTTGTTTTGATATTACGAGGTGAATTTATGTAAATTTATATTTTAGAGCATTATGTGTATAAAAGTAAATTGTTTGGTTGATATGTTGGTGCATTTGCATTTTTTTGTGGTTTGATTTGTTTAGTATTGTGTTTATTATTTTTGTGAATTTAATCATATGTCTGAAGCTGTGGTTTGAAGTGTCGTATAATATTTGTGTTGGTTTTTAGTGTTTTCTGTTGTCTATAGATACTTTTTGTTTTTGTGCTTTGATTGTCGGCTTGTATTGTGATATGTTCTAGCAGTGAGGTTCTGTTGATGAAATCGGAGTTTACGATCTTCTTGTCGGTTGCAAAGTTTTTTATTTTTCTGTGTTGGTAATATATGTTTTATTGTAAACTATTGTGTTTTTATTGATTTTATTTAGTATTAATATTATATGAATTTGTTTCTAAAATGCAAAAGCCAGGTGTTGAAAGTGGCATGGATTTTGAGATGTGCTTTGGCGTGTATTGTTGAACTTTAGGTCATATAATTATTCGGGGCAAAATTTTCTATGTATATGTTATGCTTTGTCAAGGCTTTCTAGTGAATAATATGAATAGTGTGTTGTATAGTGTTAGAAGTATTGCTTGAAGTAGATTTTTATGTTGACAAGCTTTTATCTGTGTGTTTCGAAGTTTTTCCTGCTGTGTAATCTGAACAGCATATGTTCTTATGTACTGTGTGTTGTGCTTATGTCTCTTTTTGTATTTAACCTCTTATACGCCTTTTCATCCGATGTATACATGTTGTTTTAACTGTTCTAACGTCTTTTCTGAGGCTACTTGTCGTTGTTGTATGTCTATTTTGCAAACATATACTAATATTTTTTGCAGTTTGTATAGTCTGTATTTTTTTATGATTAGGATATAAAGTTTTGTTTTGAAGTTGGGTGTTTATTTTTGCAACTAGTGTTACGTTATCTGTTTTTTCATATTAATATATGTGATGAAATATATAGTTGTGTAAATGGATATGTTGTGGTAGGTAATGTGTATGCGGATTTTTGGTTTTTTGGACGAAACCTATATATCTATTGTTAAATTCGTTGTTTTATGATGTATTTTTTTGTTTAAAATCAATTGTCTGAAAAAAAATGAACTTGTACGTAGGTGTATTTTAATTTTTATGTTACAAAATAAGATGTCTTAAAAAAATGTTTTTCTGTTGTAACTCCTAAGCTGTACTTTTTGTTTTTTGAATTTTTAAGATACTAGTTGTCTGATGTGTATTTTTTTGTGAATGTGAGATTTTCTGTAATAATTTGATTTGTCTGAATATGTGTGTTTTTTGTTTAGAATGTATATTATAAATTTAGCTGTGAAGAGAATTGTTACATTTCAATGATTGGTATCATCTGTAAATAATCAGAAAAATAGAAAGTATATTCATTCATGGTCGCATTCAATACTAAGCCTTTGACTGTTAAGAAGTGCAGAGAAGATTAAGAACATACATTATTCACTTATGAAAAGATATTTGTTGCCTATCCAGTAAAAAAAACGAATAATAATAGATTCTACAGAGTAATTAATAGATTTTGAACTATTATACGATGTTATGTTTGCATAGGCTAGGTTTTAAAGAAGTTTGCGGTGTTTTAGATAAATAATTATAATTTCTTCTTTCTTTTCTTATCTATCTTATTAATTTTGTTATATATAACTTATTATGTTGCCTTTTTATGTGCTACCGGTTTATAAATCCTAAAAATATAGTAAATGATACTTTACCATCGAATTTTATGATTTTTCTTCAAAGGTGATTGTGCTAAATCATTTATAACCTTCAATACTGTTCATTCACTGTCACCTACGATTTTTTGTTCTATTGCATTATTTTTATATGTATAGGAGGTTATCAACCGCCTAAAATTCGAAAGAATTATTTATGTATTTTTTTGTCGTTATTTAGTGTATTATATGTATCAGGGGTATTTAAGCATAATATTATGCTTGTGTTACCATATATCTTCTATTAATATCTTTTAGCTGACTTTTTAGAATGCCGTTTTCTAAAACTTTAAAATTCGTCGAATGATTCTTAATCACCGTAAACACCTTTTCTGACAGTAAAATGTATTTGCAGTTAACAAACTTTTAAATAAGTTTATTATACACACACATATTTAAAATATCTTGTATCCTAGTTTTTGGCGCATTAGCTCGCTTCATACAGTCTAGATACAGTCAATGTAATTGGTTTTTTTTAGTGTTTGTTTTAGTAACATATGAAATATCGCTTTGAAAACCTTAAAATATGGCTTTTGTTTGATAATATTTTCTTGGAAAGGATTTCACTGGATTTTATATATACTAGCTCTTTTAGAATTTTATTTTGCTGTTTATGATTCTATTGTTAGAATTAAATGAGCCAACTTTTTATAAAATTCAAAAATAATTTCCCTTTACGCTGAAACCTTATAATGTCTTGGTTCTATTATAAATATAAGCCTTTTAATAACCTCACAATATAGTTATTAAAACTTAATGAACATTATAATACTCTATTATTCCAGTCTTATTTGCTAGCTCTTTAAAAAATAGTTTTTTTAGTTAATGATACTTTCTCCTCTATTTTAAAGGCATTATAGTAAACTATGTATATGAAAAAGCTCTTAAAACCCCTAAGTACGATTTATTATAAAATATCATTTTTTCACAAATATTATTTAAAATAATTAACACTTAGAAATGTAATAAACATTTTTTTATGAAATTAACATCTTTTTAATGGGTCTTACACTATTTTAGAATATATAAACACTATTTAGCACGAAAATAACTATAACATTCCTTAAAATTTTTCCGGCGTTAATTAACAAAAAAATGGCAGCTCAGAAATAACTCTAAGTGTTATTCTTGATTACAAAGTTACACATTAATTTTCAAAAAAATATAAAATGCCAGAACTTAACACATTGAAATGTAAATATATTTTCATTATACGAAGTGCAATACAAAATAAATAGCGATTTTACTGGGAAATATGTCTTTTAAGGTGAATATTCATATATGAAATTTATAATATCATTTAGGAATAAGTTAATCATAATATACTATCTCTAAAATATTGTCGCTAAAACCAAGATCGTATATTTCAGCTTATTTTTTTGTTATATTATTATATAGAAGCCTACTTTAAAAATGTAGTGTAATGAAAATTTTCATGTACAAAAAGATTTTTTAGATGCTGTTTGCATTTATATGAATATATATTGATGTTATAAAGTTTAAGGATTCATATATAAAAATTATTTTATATTATACCAGGTAAATATAAAATTTATATTTCACATTATTACTTCTTTATTCAAAATCAGCGCTTTGAAATATAAGTTTCATGACATAGTTAATGACAATAATGTTCCAAAATTATAGATTCTTTTGCTAATTGTAAATATGTAATCAATTATATCATTTACCAGTAAAATTTTCATGATCATGAACTTTACAAAGTATGATAAATCCTTTTTAAATCCAGATTTATACAATTAAAAAAATATTAATTTTTGTTTATATGTCAACTGTATATTTTTAATGAGATAAAATAACTTTGTTTTTTATCCTTAAGTTAAGAATCAAAAAATTTTTGGACAAGGTAAAGACATAATAGAATTCACATAGAATATAAATTTAAAGCTAAAATAATGTAATATATTTTTAATATTATAAAATTGTGTTATTAAAGTATTTTGAAGAATATAAGGATTTAAAAAAACGAACATTTGAAATATTTATTTGAAACAAAATTTTGGACCGAAAAATCTTTTATCATTTTAATTTTATTATGGCATTTGTTATATGTTCGTATTTAAAAATTCGATGGCTTAATGCATGGGTTTTCTACTTATTGCCTTCCATTTTACCATAGCGAAGTGCTCTTATTTTAGATTTACCATAAACAAGAAGGAATGAAAAAATTTTTATGCCATTAATAGCCAGAAGAATTATCAGGTTAAGATTCTAGATAAAATATCCACGTTAAACTTTATAATCTGCATTCTTATTCAATTCTTGAATATATATGGTTCTTAAATTTTGTTTTTAAAATCATTATAGGTGTTGTTTATATTCCTATCAACATAATAGCTATATTTATATTGAAATGGCTACCTTATTACAAAAAATAATAGAATATTTTTATGAACAAATTAAATGTATTTTTATGGATGATAATGAATTTATACAATACTTGAATAAGTTTTATTTAAATATTTTTGGCTTCTATAAAGAAGAGTCTATTCGTATTTTGTAATTCAAAAAAATGCGATCTAGATTAAATCTTATAGTTTTTAATTTTATACAAATATTTTTTTGATATTGGGTTATAGTGGATGAAAAAATTATTTGTTTTTGTAAATAGAAAAAAAAATGCTTTGGCTGTGTTTTTTAATATTTTTTTTTACTGAAAAATAAAATTCTTTAACTTTTATATCTATTCACAATTTTTATGAAGATTAAATCAAGTAATTTTATAGTATAAGATTCAACTAATAAACTAGGTAAAATACATTCATTCCATAAATAAGCAAAAAATAAATTTAAATTTTAAATAAAGATATTTAGTATGAATGATTAATTTTATAGCTTCTTTACATGATTAATATGTCAAGAGATTTTAATATTATTTATGAAGATCCACTGTTTCTTTTAATATATAACAAAGATTTTAGATTAAACCACTAATGTCGTGAAGTATTAAAAAAAATTATAATAAGTAAAAAAATATTAGAAGCAATTGTCTATTTCAAAATACACTACGCGATAGACATTAAAAGCATATGTTACTGTGCAATAAATTATAAAAAAAAGATTTATAGAAACTAATCAAGGTATATGGCTACCATAAATCAAAAAATGTTCATTATATTTACGCGGTAGATATATTTAAGAAATATAGTAGCTGAATTCCTACACTTAGACTTTTTAAAGATATTTCGGCATAGCATATTTATCTACAACCATGTCAGTATTTTTGTTTGAGATTTTATTCTCAAGTATATATAATTATATATATCTTATATTTTATTTTACATGAAAATCTCAATCTTGAGAAACAAATTTATCGGATTATATAAAATCAAGATCTTGTCGCCTTCTCAATATAATAAATCAAAAAAATATATATATGCGGCCATTCAAAGGCATTTATATATGTTCTAATATGACATTTCGACCAGAATCTTCTGATTTATATTGAAAACTTACTTAGTAGTAAAAATCCTTTTCAAGTCCAATGTGAGAGCAATATTCACAACTAACAAAGTAATTTGAGGTAATTATAGAGTGAAATCAAACTATATAATGTCTCCGGACTATTTAAGCTGTATAATTTTTGCAACAATTAAAAATGATGTTAAAATTTAATCTTTTAAAACCATCCATAATGTTTATATCGCCGATACTTACATTGATCTTAGAAAGCATCTTCACAAATAATGTAATAATACATCTTTGAACTCTAAAAGATTCATTTTCCTTCAAGATACATTAAACTTCAAACGATACTCTTCAAAATACATGATCTTATGTATTGTATTGCAAAAAAAGTCTTTTCTATTATATTAACATCTAAAAAATGCTTTATTCGCGTGGCAGATCTTTATTATCCACACAATTATCGATTATCTATTTTAAATTCAAGCCGAAATTTGAATTACAGTGAGATTGTTGTTTCTAAAATATTCGCTGTTTATTTAGATTCTCTTGTAGATTTATACCTTCATAACTCATTTTTTCTGTTTATTTTGTTCCTTTTTTTTTGCAAATTATATAATATAGTTTTGATTACTAGTTCTTTCATTTACATTTTTTATATTGTGATGTGGCCCAAATATATTCCTATCTGGATATTCTAATTAACATAATGCACTGTGATATATTAAATTCTTTAATCTATGGATAAAATATCATACATTCTTACTATTATTATATAATTGCCGAGATAACTTCGTTTTTGCTTAAATATGATAAAATATACAGGATAAATAGAAACATGCATTTTTACTCGTATATTTATATATAATGTAAATTTTTATTCTGGCAAATACTTGAGGGATTTAGGATTTTTATTAGTTAAATAAGGATCATAAAAAAGGTATTCTATAATTTTCGGTCTCTATAAAATGCTCATAAATATCTTGTAATAGTTTTTAATTTGATATTAATCCATAATTTTGCTTAAAACATAAGGATTTACGCAATTGAATTATTATTTAATATATCAATTATAATACAAAAAATCCATGTAAATATTTCTTGGACAACATATCTTATGCAAGGATCCTTTAAAAATTATATAAGATGTAGAGAGCAGTGCCAGATATTAATACGTTTTCTTATGCTGTTTTTTATACAAAGAGCAGATTTCAATCAAATATTTGTATGTTTAGATTCAATTACAAAAATTAAATATGAGCAATTTCATGCTTTACTACGACAGATTAAATGGATCTACATTCTATTCTGTCACTCAATAATCGATTTCTAGTTCCAATAATTTAGAAGTTGATTTATTAAATCTAGAAAATAAATTACGAATTAAAATAAAAAACGCGAAAACGTCAATATATACTATAGTTGGAAAAAAAAATATTCTTTGATGTTACATCGAGATTGAGATCCGTTTAACCGACATAAAATATATTCTACAAAAAATTATTACAGCTCTCTAATATTGAAAAGCTATAATAATAGATATAAAATGTTATTTTATCTAGAATAACTTATATAGGTATAGATTTACAGATGTATCAAAATTTACCGTACGTATCGTGCTTTAAAAAATACCATTCTTCAAGTATAAATTCGTTTTTTTAATCTTAAAAGTATAAAATAGGTTCATGGTTGGATAAAAGAAAGCTCGGATATTCTGATTACTGATGATAGACAAATAGTTTATTTTTAATTTTTTCGGCTACATATCTATTAATGTTGCTGAAATTGAAATTTTAACAGGCATTAAATTACCAGAAATACACCATTGAAAACCTAAAACTAGTATATTTTGCATATTTTTTTATTATATTTTTACAAATTAATAAAGTGTTATATTTTAATGATGTTTCATTTGTTCATATAAAAAGATTATAAATATCATTGAATAAGATAAATAAAGAAATAACAATATTCGCGAATTTTATTCTATAATTTATGCTTTTGACAGCATAAATTATTCTGGTAAAACACCTATCGCAAAATATCTTATTATTGATGTATTTTTTCCATAATATATTAGTAGAATAAGTCGTTCAAATCTGTAGAGTTTCGAGCATATATTATTTGTTTGCATGCAATGAATTTTTACTAGTTAAATTGCAAAAGCATTTTATTTGTTGCAAATAAACCTTTTCTATGTCTGTGATTCTTTTTTGAAACTTAATGAATATTTATATCTTAAAGAAAGCCACTCGCGGTTTTGTAATGACAGCCTACATGTTTTATTGTAGAAAAAATATGTGTTGACAGATTTGTGCTTTTGAAGTTTTTTAAATTAAATATTATCTATTTCCTTATTTCATGCTTAAAAAACAGAAAAACTATATGGAATTTTGTGTTTCTAAACAATTTTATCCTATGAAATAAAAAGTTCCTTTATTATTTAAATGGATCAAAATCCAAATTATTGACGATATATAAATTATAAGTGCAAAATCCAAAGAGTAATATAAAAATTCTATCGCATAAATTTTAAGAGACAATCATACCTTTCTTATATGTTTATACTGTTACAGTACGAATTTATGAACTTTTTTATGTAGGATAAACGAAGTCCGATGTAAAGTATATAATTTACACTATTCACAATTGTTTGAATTTGATATCAAGCATCAAATTTTAGTATTTTTTACATATATCAACGTTCTAATATAATTATGATTGATTTTGCTGTTCCATAGAAATAATTTTCTGTTTCCTTTTACAAGTATTTTTCAATCCCTTCAAATAATTAACTTTCTAAATAGGATGATGCAGAAAAGAGATTGAAACAACTGAATGGTTGCGAGGAGTGCATCTAAAACAACAAATCCTCTATTATATTGCATCATAAATGGGTGAATTGTATGAAATGTGGGGGAAAATAAATATTATAATTTTCTCGTTATTTTGTGAGTGAAGTGGGTGTCACGCTTTTTTTATAAAGGATGTATTCAAAACCGGTTCCCTCATGCATTATAAAACAACAAAGATAAAAATATTGTAAAGATATGGAACTAGAAAATAAATATAAATATGCTTTACAAAACATGAATGTTCTTGATTATCCGTCCTGTGATCGAAGTGCTGCCGTCCGTTTCGTGTTGCAATATAACTGCCAAAATAACATGAACTATCTATAAAAAGCTATGAGATTATGTTATAATTTTTATTGTAGTTTAATAGTGTAAATAAAATTCTTATTTTTGCGTGTGTTTTCTTTAAAATTTTTTGTTTGAGCCATTCTGACGTTTAAGTGATTTTTTATAGCAATCTTTTGTGAAATTGGGTTTATAGTTATGATTTTTACATGAAAATATGTGAAAGTATTACATGTGGATTTATGTATGGCGTCTAATATTATTGCAAGGAACCTCTTTACATTACTTATAGTGTTGGTTGGAGGTAAGTGGTGTTAAATAATGCAAGAGAATTTTTTGGAGGTGAATTTGCTACCTAAGTTCTCTGAAGAGTCGTGTGGTTTTTTTTGCGTTCTAAATTTGTTGCTGCATATATTTATATGTATTATAATGTTGTTGTGGTATTTAAAGGGAAGTGTTGTACTTTGTCGTATGTTGTAAATTTCAGTGCTGTATTGATGATTGGTGTATATGCCAGAAACAAGAAAGCATCACATCACATGATATTTTAATATTATTTCACAACGAATATTTTTATAGAAAAAGTCAGATATTGAAACAGATGCACGCTTATTATTATTATTCGATATTTTTTGTTGTGTTTTTGAACTTTAAAAATGCTGTTTTTGTAAGAGAATCTATATTTTTTATGCATTTTATGCTGCTAGTTTATTAGTACTTTGGGTTTTGAAACAAATATGTTGATGCATATTCATGTTGAAAATACCTCCTTGCAAAACCTTTTCGGCAGAAATGTTGCTTGTCTTGTATCTTTTGGATAGATGTTAAGTTTGCATATAGGTAAGCTTTTTTGTTTTGCTAGTTCTACTTTTTTCTTTGTAATCAATAATCTAGTGATCTTGAGATGCATCATTTTGAAAGTTGTATTGTTTCTTTTGATGCTTCCTGTTGGTATAAATAATCATTTGCAATGTTATGAATTTCGTGCTAACAACGTATTGCAGAAATATGTTTTGCCTGTTATTTTGATTGTTTTATATTTAATTTTTTGGATATGAGTTGGTTGACAAAAGTTCGTTATTTAATGATTTTACAAATCTTAAAAGTGTTTATTATATTTTTTCTTGATATTGTATCTCGTTAAATTTATACTGTGGTATATATCTATGTATGTAATGTTTATCGTTCGGATCTTGAGTTAAAACCCTGGTATCTGTTTTTTTGTGCCTGTTTGTGTTCATTTTTCTCTTAACTACAATGTGTCATGTCTTTGCTAAAGCTGGGATGTGAATTTATGTTTTTTACATCAAATTTATGCTTGAAGACTATAGGCTTTTATTTTATGTTTGAATTTTACAGAATCAAGAGGATGTTTTTTGTCGTATGCTGATATTACACAGCGTTTAAATCTTAATCATATATTTTCTAGTTTATCTCATTAATGTGAATACTATGCTTTTTTATAACTGGATTTGTGTGATGGCAATTTTTAAGTGCTCTTATTAGAGTTAGATTTCTTTTAAAAATATTGTTTTGTTATATACCTCAAATGTTTATTTATATTCAACGCCTGACAATAGAAATCAAATAGTTTTCGTGGGCTTTTTTATGCAAATTCTGGCCATGAAGACGTAATTAGTGGATATTTTATTGTGTTATGATTTGAAAAGATCTTCCGATATATTTATATTCAGACATTAATTTGTATTTGCAGTATTTTACATATAATGTGCCGTTTAACAAATAATATTGTCATAGGCTAGGCTGATGTTGCACCACATGATGTTTTATAAACCCAGAAAATATCTACCCATATAATTTTTTTTTAATTTATATTCATTTATACGACATTGTACTACGAAAAAATTATATGAAAATAAGTCTTCCTACAATAGCTGTTCATGAATAGCGTTATTGTATAATTTGTTGCTTAGCCAGATAATATAGCAATATAAATCATAATATTCTTTATAAGTTTCATATGGCGAGTAGCAAGTTTTTTAATAAATTTTTAACAGAGTCAAATGAATTTAGAGTGAAAAATTATTCCTTCAAAATAAATAATGCAAAAAAAACTATATCCGAATTCCTGTATTATATATTTAGTGCTGTTTTAATTTATACCAACACCCATAAAATATATTTTTAGATATTTAAAACTTACAATTCGCCGAAAAAATAAAACTGTTACATATAGAATCTGTTAAGCATAAGCCAGTCGCATCTTTTATACTATTACAATTTGTGTTTTTTCAAGACAATATTAGCGATATATCACAGCTTCCAATACCATAAATATAAGCAACAGCATTAAAATAAATGTTTTATCTTTAATATTAGAATCTGAACTATAGTGTGGAGATCTGTTTGTCTCTCAAAACAATGTATAGACTGAAGATCTATCTCTGATGAGTATGCGCACTCTTTGAAAAGATTCGCTAATCTTTGTTTTTCAAATATCAAATGCAATAAAAATTGCATACTATAGTACAATATTTCCGACAAAAAAATTTATATTTAAAAAAAATCTTTTTGAAGTTAGAGAAAATAGCCATTCAAATATTGGAAATGTATAAGAAATAATAAATAGAAATTTAACATTATTTGGTAGTCTTTTATTAAAATATATTCCTCAAAAAGGATAAAAATCAAACAATGAGATAAACTTATGAAGGAAATATATGTTCTAAATACATCTGCATGCTATAATTAATTATGATGATATTTTATAATATAGCATCTACAATTCACATATCTATTAAGCTTGCTAAATCAAAACTGTACATAATTTTAGTGATAATGTAGAAAATTGCATATAAAATGCTTAAAAAGGTTTGAACAAATTTAAAAAATAAAAATCTCCTTTTAATTTAATGGTATATCTATATGTGTGAAATTTAAAAAAACCTTAATTTGTAACTTTAAAAAGTTAGAAAACCGCCAAAAATAGTAAAATTTTATTGAAAAATATAAAAAAAAACTAAAAATGGGCTAATAATCACTGTTGGATTCAAAACAGCTCATACTTTTATAAATCAGGAATCAAATATATATTTTAAGAGTTGATTCCTATAAAGGGTGGTTTTTACCCGAAGAAACTTATTTTTTACATCAATAGAATTTTTGCATAGACAATTATAATTTTTCATTCTAGATTACTGCGATATATTTCCTTTAGCGATTTGTAATAGAAAATAAAAATTCCCCTTACTTTTATAAAATATATCATGTTTTTTTATATATTATTCGCATTTTAATAAAGAACGAAATTATTAGATTAAATTTAGTGTATTAATCTATAGAAAGCTGCCAAATGTTCAATTATCTAATAATCTTACCACATAAGTTAATAAGAATGTTTGAAATTTTCGGATACATTTAAAGAGCAAGTAAATATCATTCGAGTATATTTTAGTTAAGAAAGGTTAAAAAGAAACTATATTTAGATATATGGTGTTATAATAGAAACTTGAAAACTGTTAAAACAATCGTATAAATTTGTATTATATATGTAGATCATAAAAGAATTTTATCAAATTTTTAGAGTGTTTTCGTGGTTTATTTATGCCTTTTTGAAAGATCAAGGAACAATAAATCTATCTGTGTGTCTAATAAAATCATAAAAAATATAAGATACTAAAAAATACTAAATGACCACGATTAAGATTGCGAAAAGGTTGTTTTTGACGATTTAACCAGATATAGGTGCAATATTGATATTCGAAAAAAATTTAATTCTCTGTTTTTAAATATCCTTGAATGTCTGATTCTGATGATGTAATTTCATGTTTTAATAGAACGAAATTTTATACAAATCTTATGCAAAGTAATTTATTACTGTATTATATACGCTTCTTTATATAAAAATATATACTAGAATTTTAACAAGATTATAATTAGAATCTTCAAATTAAAATACGTATATACTATATGCAATGTCTTACTACCCTTGACTTTTATGGTAGATCATAAAGAACTAACTTCTGTTTTTTAATTTACACAGAAAGAATTTAAGGACACAAAATTTTGTTTTTTTTGATATTTTTTTCAATGATTGCATTTGTATTTCATGATCTAAGGAGGAGTTAGATCACAATAGAAATATAGTAAGTCAAGCTAATTTTATTTCTTTGCCGAATACTTACCGTTTTATTATACATGGAATATCTAAATAGCATCAAACTTTCTAACGTCATATTATGCCAAAGTTATAAATATATAATTTTTACTAAGATTTATTTATTGAGGCATCGAAAATACGAGATAAAATAAGTAAACTTAATATATTTCTACTTTGTATAATTTATATATGCTTTTAACACATCTATATTTAATGTTTACAATAATGGCTTTTTGTTATATAATACTGATTTTAATAATTTTATAACTCGGGAGGACATTCGCAGCATAAAAAGATATAAGATCAAAGTATTTATGTTAAATTATTTATTTTTTTGTTAATTCACGATCTTCGATATGCCATCTGAGGCATATAAAAACTATATAACTGCGTTTTTTGCTTACAATTATTTTAATTGTAAATTGTAATTATAAATTTTTTTTTTACATTCTAATTACTTAAATCGACCAAGAAAGATATCGATACCATAATGGTCAAAAACTCTATCCAGTATATCTTTATTAAAGAGGGTTTTTCTTAGCGTTTGAATATTTAAGTATTCAAATACAGATATATCATTGTTTATTCCGATAAGAAAAAAATATTTTTCTTCTATATACTTTCCGTTTATAAGTTAGCATTTCAAAGCTAGCAAATTGGATGGCAATTCTAAACAAAAACACAAAATTTTCACGGTTTTTCAACGAAAAAAATACATGATTTGATTTTATTTTATTCTTTGTAAAGACGTAAATTGAATTTTAAGCATAACAAAAGATGTAAATGTCAGCCAATTTGTATTTTTTTTTACTTGAAGCCAATTTAATTACGATATATGCAAAAATTATCAAATATTTATATTTTTTATGTAAAACAACTTGTCAGAACATTCCAATATTATATAAAAAATGAAGTATTTATAAAGACAAAACTTTATTAATCTAAATAACAATAAAAGAAATAGCATCATTTCAACTCTAAAATATGTTTATTTTACTTAAAAATATCAGTACTTATTTTAAAAATGATTTCAAATTATTTTATATGCCATGGATCTAGAAAATATTGTTTTACAAAAATACAATCGTGTAATTGCAGTTTTATTTTTATTTAGTCTCTATAAAAAAATGTTATTTATGAATTATAAAAAATAAATATATCCTAAAAAGATAATTTTGTAATACTTATTTATATAAATAATGCAGGATGTTTTAAATTTTTTTATATATTTAAAGCACGTTATGAAAGATGAATAGAGCATATAATTATAATAAACATTATATTTTATTAGAGTTGCACTATGAATCGTTCAGATGAGAACAATAATTTTCTAAAAATGAATCTAGAGAAATTAAACATTTTAAATTCAACAGTGAAATTAACAAATAATTGCACAATTCGAAGATAATTCTTTTATTTGTAAATATGAATCTTTTAGACTGGAATAATTATTTTATAATATTGAATTTAGAGAAATTATGATATTTAAATGCAACAGAGAAAGCAACAAAACATTGCACAATGTAAATGGAATTCTTTTATTTGTAAAACTACAATCCCAACACAATTAGAAATGGTAATTTTTCTGTTTAGATATATCTTACAAATAGCATTTGGTATATATTAAAATACTAAAAATTGTATCTAGAGCCGATCAAGGCAACCACCCATCATCTTTTTCAAAACACAGAGAGATACATCGATTATTTAAGAGTTTTTTTATTGCTAGAGTACTCATCTGACTCGCAATATAAGTTCTTTAGCAACAAATAATGTGTACAAACAGCAACCACACTCTAGATCTTAATAAATCAAAATAGCGACAAGAGTAAGATAATGTCATCCATAACAGATATATATAAAGGATTAAATGTATTTGCAACATATATCAATTATGATGTTAACAATAATTAATATTAGAATCTTTTTATACACATACGAATCGGAGCATCAAACATTATATATAATTTATAGATGTATAGATGAATCAAGTGACTTCTTTAATAACGATAAATGAAATGAACAATTCTTTTATACGACACAAATAAAAGATTTACAGATTGATTATTTTTGTTTTAAGATCAAACCTATAAAAATAAAAAGCCAAGATTACGAAAAATAAGATTTATTATTTTTAAAAAAATACATGGACTGTTTACTTCCTATAGATATATTATATTTATGTTATTGTAATAAAAGATCCATACAATATTTATAAGTTTTTCATATCATTAGAGCATATATTTTGGGTTTATTTATAACCTGGATACAAATTTTATAATTATGTCATGTTTTAAAATTGTATAATTACTTTTTACAGAATTTCTAAACGATAATAAATATAATACCTTCTTATTACTGTATTAAGTACGTCAAAAATGTATTTTCTGTTTTGTTCGATATACATTTAAACAAAAAATTATGTGTCTAACTTATAAATACATAAGAATAATATTTGATATTCCACCACAGTTTTATTTTTGTTTGTTTTTATTTCATATAAATCATTAATTGATATTTTTAATAAATAATTATTTAATATATATGATACAAAATTGCAATATTCTTAATTTACAATCCTATTATTTGTTATATAATAAAATGTATAAGTATTTTGAAACGCAAGTAGACTGTAAATTCAAAATTAAAAAGTTTGTAGGTTTTCAATAATTTTCTATAACATTTATGTCTCATGGAACGCTTAGCAATTTTAAGAGCTAATTTAGATGAATAATGATCAATTTTAAATTGTTTCTATATTTTTTAAGATGATAAAAATAAAGTTAGCGCTTTTTTTTGGCGAAATCAATTCTATCACGCGTATTTAGTATCGGGATGTAAATTTTAACCGTTATATAGGACAATCTTCATATCATACTGCGAAATTTTGTTTATAATGTGCATCTCGGTCTTAACTAAAAAGTCAAAAGATTATTTTATGTTTGCTAGCTAAATCTATATTTCGATAAAATATGATAATTTTTTACAGCTGCCTAGAATTTTCACCCCACTTAGTACTGTGATTATGTATTTTAGTGTTTCTGAGATTGATTTTTTTGTATATATCTAACTTAGTCGCCATATTCAATGTTCATCAAATTGAAGGATATAAATATATTTTCAATGTAATCAAAGAATATAGTAATTACCAGACTATCTTTATATAATTTACTTAACGTACAGAATATAAAATTATGTTTGGAATCTTCCAATAATGCATTTATGTAAATTTAGATCATTTTAATATTATTATGATCTTTTTTAATCATAATGCATAATAAAAATTATAAAATTTTGGATTTTGTACAGAATTTCATGTACGCATTTCCCTTTATATTGCTTTGACAGTTTTAAATATTTACTTTCTTCTGTATCCATTTTTATATTGCTACGCAGAGCTAAGTGCTTATGAATACATGTTTAATCATAGCATTTTTAATAATGAAAATAATATGCCTGATACGAATCTCACTATTAAATTTGATGCTTAATTTTATTTACATTACACACAAATAAAATCCAAATTTTCTTTAAACTCTTCAATATCTTATATTTCATATAAAACTATACATTTCGCTCAAACTGTGTTAAATATATAAATTTGTTTGGTTTTATTATGTTGCTTTACAAAATATATTATAATCATTCATAATTATTTATGGGTTACATCTATTTGACCAACATAAATATATGTTTTAACTTTTATTGTTGTTATTCTAAGTTATTGTATTTCAAAACAACAGAATAATTAAAATTTTGATTCTATTTCGTATTATTTGAATAAATATATTGCATGTGCAAGAATATGTATAATTTTTCTCAGAAAATTCGTAAATTTTATTTGAATAGAGCATTCGATGCAAATTCTCTGTGTAGTTTGTTTTAGATATAAATGCAACATTTGCGATTTTCGTTCATCATGGAAATTATTTGTACATTTTGATGGTTTTTTTGACCCATAAAATAGCTTGCAATATGATTTTTTTAGATAGATATATAATAACAACCAAGAGAGTCGTGAGCCATAAATTATGGTAATACTTGATAATTGTGTAGAAAAGATACATTTATTCAATGATGATTGAAAAGCATGAATCGTATGATTTAGGAGATATTATACAATAAATGAAACATATTTTCACCATAAATAATTTAAATATATTTATCTGTGTTCGTTGTCGGCAATGAAATGAACGAAACATGATTTTTTCATATGCATTAATATATTTTGTAAATAGTGAACGCTTGGATATAGATGTGATGAGAGAATGAACTTGAACAATATGGTAAGTGATGTTAGAAAGAATATTTTTATATTAAAATGAACTTACAGATACAGAAAAAAAATATTAGAAGATAATATGATGTTGCAATATAAGTTATACAGATTTAATATAATGAAGGAAGAGTGTTACACATAAATAAAAAGACAAATCTTTGATATTTTATGGAGTTATATATGAACTAATAAGATTAGTCATTATATATAATGTTTTTATGGATTAATTTATTAATAATAATATAGAGAAAGTTGTTCAAGAATGTAGAGTTCAGCAATGAATTTCTAAAGATAAATATTAAAAAAGTAAAATAAAATTTTAAGATGTAAAAAATGTGTAAGAGTACAGTTCTGATGAGCAATAATTAAAAGGAAATTAATTATTTTGGTATCTATAGATATTTTAAAGCTGTGTTTGTCTGATAATTAATATTTGATTTCTGGGCGACGGCCATATAGGCAACAGACTTGCATTTATATAGTTTTTTATAGTAAAATTTTATAGATAGATATGTTTTTGAGCGTCAAAATTTTGTTATTGATGGATGAAATTTAAATGTTCATGTTGCAATTTTAAAATGACATTAAGAAAAAATTATAAACCTATTGCCAAAGAAATAGTTATTGAATGTCTTTATAAATTTAAAGGATGTTTTATGATGTTAGAAAACAAAAAATATGATTTTTAAAATAGATATTGTCCTAAGAATGTGACTTTTTGATATGAGTATAATGATAACATAAAAAAAAAATTTATATGTCAGAAATACTGTTCATAAGATATTTCTACAGAATGCATGTTTTAAAAAGCTTTTGATGCATTATAGTTTTGATCTATGTACAAGGGTGTCCTAAAAAGGTTTAAAGTATAAATGAATAGGATTTTGAGCGATAATATTGTATCATATACATGTTGCTTTGATGAAATGGTTTTTTGATTTATGATTACCAGCAAAAAATGTAGTTATAGAGCAATCTTTCAAAAATAATGATTTTTTAATGGTAATTATATTTTTTATGCATAATTTTTAGAACAATCCAGTTTTTTAAATAAAGGAATTCTAATGTTCATGAAATTTAGTTGAATATGTTATTGGTGTTTAGAAGTGTTAATTACGATGTGAATTATGAGAAAAGAACCATAGTTTATAAAAACAATAGAAAAAACACGCATGAAGTTTTAAGTTTATTGCTTTAATGGTCTTGATATAGAAAAATACTGCAATTATGACAATCATGTGTAAACAAAAAAGAAGATATTGTGTATCTGAATGAATCAAAGAAACGATATGTGTTATAAAGATCTTGAACATATTCCACATTTCTAAGCTATGATCTCAAATTATATAAAGTTTTACCGTGTAAATTTTAATTAAAAAAAAAATTTATAATTATTATCTAATATCACAGTGTTAAAATTATTTTTTGAAATCAGTGGATGATTTGGGCTTCTAAAATATAAGAATGCACGTTAATGTGTTAAATACACTAAAGAAAAACCATTTAAGAAGAAAAAATCCCTTAAAAAATATAGATTATATGAATATTAGTGTCAAGAGTGTTCTATATATGCAAGATGATGATTCAAGCTACAAATTGAAGCCCATAAGGTTTTTTCTAAAGTTAAAATTGATCATTGTTTAAGATGGATGACTTTGGGAAACTTATGCATTCTTCCACAATCAATAATTTTCTATTTTTTTGTTGACTATAAGATAGCCCTTAATATAAGAAATGATGATTATGCCAATAATTTATACTTTAATATGATTAAAGTATGCATTTTCATGAATTTAAAACGTTCACATGCTTTGAAATAACTAGTTTTGGTTTTAAAGTCAAAATAGATAAAAGTTTCGTGATGTATGTGGCTTAATGAATCTACTTTCATCATAGCATACTTCTAATCTTCATTTATTTAAGTAAATTTATGATTCATTTTTTGTATGTCTTATATTTTCAAGCAAAAACCCTTTGGAAATAACTTTTATAAGAAATAGTTTGATTTTGCGAAAAAAATGATAATTAGTATGTAAAATATTTTTATTTTTCCTGTATATTTAAATTATTAGAATCTTTAATGATGCTAATAAATGATAGAATTTTATGAAAAAGAATCTAACACAATGTGTATGGTTTTTTTTAAAATGTTTATAATGTGAAGTTTAAAAGATGATACAGAATATCGGAGCTACACAGAATGCATATTAAATAGATAAAAAAATATAATTCTTAATATCTAATAAGAAAGAAAACAAACTATTATTTTTTGGAGATAAGTTTGGTAAAAAAGATAAAGACTAAAATATTATAATTATAAAGTACAAAATTTTATAAATAAATAGATATAATGCAAACGAATGTAAATAGACAGTAAAAAAAAACACATTTTAAATGTCAATTACAATATTTTTATGGCAGAATATTGAATTTGCCACAAAGACAGCGTGTTTATTTAGGTTATTTATTTGTATTTCAGATCAAATTCAACCATAATAGAGAGTTAAAATTGTATAATTATAATCAATTTAAGTTTTAACATGCTTAATCAATTTTCTAAGTTTTTATTTCATCGTATAATATACAACCATATCAATAAAGAAAATTTAAGAGCGATTGAATGTATTTTATCAAAAAGGATATTTTATGATGGCATTATAGCTTATTACAAATATAAAAAGTATTATACAGTAAAACTGCAACTTTTATAGCAGTAAAAGTTGTTTTATTACAGATCTTGTAATTGTGCACATATTTTATCATGAAGTAATTCAAAATAAAAAAATTTCTTAGGAATAATATGCAACCATAACTAGAAAATCAATGTTTATTTATCGATTACAAATAAAATGCAATTTATAAGAACATATGCTTTTGGAATCTAGACGGCACTATTATGCATTCGAAAGCTATAAAATTATCGATTTTCAAAATTAAAAGGTACCTTTTTTTATCATACGATATATTTGTTTTTGTATGAATGATCGCTTTATGCACTCTTTTTATAGATACAATGTTTGTTCAAAAAAAATTCATAATAATATTTTTAAAAGATCAGTATTACAGGTTATTCTCGAAATTTATATTTATAGTTTCATACCAAACTAATACTTGATTAATATTTCGGCTATGATCATAGTTAGAATCTTGGCTATTGCCTCTATATAAACATCACTTTCTATACCTTACCGTCAAGACCTATTAGTTCAAGAGTTTTCCTATATCCTAAAGTTTGAATGAAAGCCTCGATTTGACAATAAGATTATATTCTTTATCATAAGCGATTTTTTGGTTTATGGTATATAATTGTTCTTTTTTTAGATTTCATTTACTGATTCTAAGACAGCCTATTTAAAACATTGCACATTACTTAATGCATATTTTGTAATCTCCCTTCCTTGTTTCCTCAGATGCTCTTCATCTGTTTCAATCTTAAACAATTGCGATTTTAGTGCATCCAATACAACATCTTTTTTAGAAAAATGATATAATGATTATTCATAAATACTATACTCTAAACTACATCATAAAAATATAAAATTACGTTATAAAGCACTATAATATGTGTACTATGCAATAAAAAAAATTCTATTGAGCCATTAATTTTCTATGAACTTATTTAAATTGCAAAAGTAGTTGCACAGATCTGATAATAACATTAATAAGGCTGATTCACCATTTAAAAAATAAGATTTGAAGATGAGGAAACAATCAACAAGTGAAAATCTTATATAATTGCGGATAAGCATGATTATATACAAATTAATAATTTAAGCATAGAATAATGAACTTAAAAAAAAGGAATTTATTTTATAGTAGGAAGAATTATTCTTACAAAAATAATAATTTATTTAGAAAATTCACCTGAATAATTTTCAGTAGAAACAAAATTTGGACATAGCCTTCGGCCTATGTTTTGACCCAAAATTCCATCTTTTTCTATCATAGCAATCCTATCCTTCCAACACACCTTATATTTTTTATTCTATTCAGGCGAGAAGATTCTAATTTCTCGCCAATTCCATTCTGCAAAGCCAAAATCATTCCATAAAGTCTTATAATCTTTATCTTCTCACAGCCTTCGGCAGGAGCGGGGATATCTCAAATTTTCTTGCCATGATTTTAAAAGTCTTGTAATGGATCTCACATAGATGGGCATTATAAATTTATAATAAAAAGTAAAATAGATATCAAGAATATTGAATACAAAAATAATATTATAGGATCACACAATACAATTGTAAGTAAACTAGAGAGACTGCTGATATTAGCAATAAAAAAAGTGTTCTTTTTTGAATTGTATTTATGATGTTTTTAATGCTAAAAGAGATAAAATTTTGCCGATATTTTAGATCAAAAGATTGTATTTAAAAAATTATGCAAAGAAAAATAAATATTATCATAAAAATATATGACAAATTAACCATAATAGGCATTACAGGATAAAATCTAAATGAATCATATAATCAATTCTATTTACAATATAGTTTACGAAATGTTAAAAATTACTAAAATAAATATATTTTTCATCATAAAAAAGATAGAAAATCGGAGTAATCGTTTTTAATAGACTTAAACATATACTTAAGAATTAGAAGGTTCCTCAAAAAATAGCATAATTATTTGATATTTATATTTCAATGATAAATCGCCGGGGTAACTTACTAAATATATTCAAAATAAATCAGGCCTTAGAACAGAAATGTGAAGGCGCAACAAATTTGAGTCATGAAACAAAAGCGATTTATACATCTCAAAAATTGTAAATATAGCACTTTGTAACAAAAATAAGAAAATTGCAATTTGAGTTTAGCAAAATTTTTTTAAATTTATCAAACAATATTTTTCATGTTTGATTAACTGAAAACTTAGCAATTTACTGGACTAACCTGGATATTTTTAGTGAAATATGTTATAAACCAAAATTCATAAGTTTTGCGCTTCCTCTCACATCCACTATTGGATATGATCCAGTAAGGATACAAATTATATAGTGAAACCTTTTAAAGTTTTCCTCATAGTGAGTTCTATCATAAAATCACACTAGAATTTCTGATTAGTAAAAAAAGATCTTTACCTAGCAAAGTAAACATGGTATCACAAAAATTATAGAATATTTCTATTGGATTTATCCGTTGAAAACAGCAAATATATACAATTATAAGAAAAGCATGATTCTACATAACAAAAACCTAAGGATACCAATTATTGCGTAAATTAAGTGTATTTTATGTTTGTATAGAACTAGCAATTTTAAAAAAAATAGTTTAAACTCTAAGAAATGGATTTTATACAAATTGAAATATTTAAAAATAGAATTAAAGCAAATAAGCTTGTATAAATCGAATTTTTTTTATATATTGTTTCGTGACATTAATAATTTCTTTAAAAGTTGTTATTTAACATAGTATTATAAAAAAGAACAAATAAGGCACTAAAAATATACCAGAAAGATTATTTCTACTATTTAAACTAATATCTTATTATAAACTTAAATATTTACTTAAAACAGCTGCTAAAATTTACTTTAAATATTTTAACAAATTTTATTATATTAATTTATAAATTTTAAGCTTGAATAATAAATTTAGAAATCTTTTGGTTTGAGTGTGTTTTTTGACATAAAGAATTAAAATAAGCAAATGAACACCTTTTATTGATTTTAAAGCATACAAAATTATTATAGGGATTAATAAGTTGTTAAAAATATTTTATTTGTGTTTTTAAATAAATGTCAAAACTCATTAATTATCTGTGCTCTCTTAACACATTTAAGTTTTTTATGGGCGAAAATAAGACAATTATTAATACTAAAAATGTTTATTTTCGGTTTTTATTTCAAACAAGGAAATATCATGTTAATATACCCAAATATTATATACGAATTTTTTAAAAGTTATTGGATGAAAATAATAGCAAAAATGGTTTTTATATTCTAAAAAAATATCTAATATCTAACGATATATAAAATTCCAAACGTATTTTTTACAATATAAATTAGAATATATTTAACCTAAGTTCAATGAAATCAAAGCGGACTTCTTAGAACAGATAAAACAATAATAAAACTATAGAACTCGACATTTGTTTCATACATAAATAAAAACAATTAATAACAGGCAAAATATTATTTTTACGGGCCTAATTTATAGTTTTTATTTTAGAGTTTCTTCTCGAGCATATATTGCATGATTCCCTGAACAAACACAACACATCTATACATTTTATTATCTTCTCCTCTATAAAGTCTTCTCAAATGCCTTCCCACTTCCTTATGTGAACTAAATATATAATAATATTTATTATTATGAATATGTTGATTATTTTTGGATAAGTTATAAATATAGAAATAATTTTTTTGCAAAAACTAACCAACGATAGATATAATCATGAATAACACTTTTCGTATTTTATTTATAACAATTTCCAATTTTATAATTCTATGAATTTAAAATAAAGTGCTTAAATATTTATAGAATAGAACAAAATAAATAGTATGTAATAAAAAAACAATTATTACATTTCTTATGCGAAATGGCCTTTTCATGGATTAAAAATATCAGAAGAAATATTTTTTTGATTTTATATATTATAATTTCTATCTTAGATTCGCAAATAATAAACTGTCATTTTTTATTATTACACACATCTAAATTGTCACAGAAAAGAAATAACTATACTGTACTCTTAAAGACTAATATATGAATCTAATAAAAGAAGATCTAATATATATTAAAAAATCCAACTCACCATTAAATATTATATTAAAAAAAGCTATGCGTAGAAGCGTGAAAATTATTTTAGGATGTAAAAAAAATATATACAAAAATAAAACGTATTATAACGAATTACAAACTTTTTAAATGTTCATAATATTCCGAATGAACTTTTTACAAAAAAATAACGTGACTTTTTAAAATGAATAAAATCTATTACTTAGATGACTATTTGAATAATAAGTAATATAATATAAGAAAAATTGGTAAATAAACTTATATTTTTACGTTCGTGGTTGCAAAAATACAATACAATTATAATTGAATGTTTATTATGATATAAAAATGCTACAGTATATTTTTAATTCCTATTGTATATTTTATGCATTGAATAGTATTGTTAGAAATCTCATTGCACATATCACAATGCCACATTTATTTTAAGAGACATTACTTGTGAGAATCTCTTAACGTTGCAATTGCATGTAATATAAGTAAGCCAGTTTAATTTTAATTCAATCCATCAGATATATAAAAAAACACATAAAATATGAAATTTCGAAGAAGAAATGATTAAAAGATTATTTTAATTCAAATATTACAATTCGATTTGCTTTTTTAACCTTAAAAACTCTAGGACTCACGTGATTTTTCCTAACGTAAATGTTTTTTTACAGCAAAAAATAAAAAAAATCTTATCTGTCTATGTGTAAATTTTTTTTAATTTGTAAAAGAAAATAACACCTAGATCTATGGAATGATAATCCACGTATTCTATCTTTATTTATATTGGTTTTATATTCAAAGAATCGATACAAGGTTTCATTTTTGCGTATAATGAATTACGTAATCTAGCAGTTTTATTTTTGGCAGTTTTCATATACACCAAAGAAAAACTATTTATCAATTTTAAAAGTTGTACATTAAGAATTCATTGTAAATTTGATTTTTTAAATAATATAAATCGCAGGTAAAAAAAAATTTATCTCTCGTATGGGAATATATTATTCGTTAATTACGGAACCAATATAAAAGAAGCTAAAATATTTGTATCTATATGTAACAGCAGCATTTAAATTTAATATTAAAAAGAAGCAATATCAGAGTTTAGATACCTATAAAAACAATTGATAGGCTAAAAAAAACATAAATACGAGTGATAGTTAGAAAAAAAATAATCTATTGATATTTTTAAAACTGAATCATTTAGCACGAACAAAAATACAAAAGAAAAAAACATATGAGCAAGTGATGAATGTATTTAAATCATTTATAAAATAACAATTAAAGTATATATATGGTGTAAAAGCAAAAAATACGTAGAAAAATACAGGAAAACCGGTTAAATTATAGCTTTAAAATGTGTCGAATTGACAAGACGCAATTAGATAAACGGCTCCAAAAAATTAATTACACATTCGCAGACTAAAGCTATAGCATGATAAGAGAAAATAGTAAGATAATAACATGTGATTTGAGGGATCACACGTATGATTGATAAATAAATTTATAGATATATTCATATGAAGTAAATAGAAAAAACGAAAATAGCTTTTTAAAGAAATATAACCGTAGAGAATAATTAATTTTTAAAAATTCATGACCAAAGTGCGAAGTAAAGAAATAGTAAGAATCTAATGTCAAGAAAGAAAATGTTATACCGTGAGGAAAAACTAGAAGATCTGAAACATAGTCACAAATACATTTATTAGTTTTTATGTTTATGTAAATAATTTAATATATATTGTCCATAAACAGTTCATAGCCTTTTTAATGAAAAATAAGCGAAGAGAAAACGAAAACGAAACATTCAGTTGATTTTTTTGCAATATTTTATATAGGTATACTACAAAAAGAATGATCGGAAATTTTCATACATGAAAATATACAGTTGATGCAAATGGAATTTAAATATGCCGAAAAAAGATTCTATAAAGTTACAGGCTCACATTTAAATAAAAATCTATTTTCACCAGACATTATAATAATTTAATTATAAGAAAGGAGTTGCAGATAATTAAACGATCATAAGTATAAAGATACTATAATAGTTTTGGTTCTAATATTTATGCAACATATTTTATTGCAAATTATTGCATTTCATTGAATATTTATTAAACTTCGCCACGATGATTTATTCGATAAATAACTTTACAAAGCAGTATAAATAGTGTAAAAGAGCCTGATTTTTGAAATTTTTGCAAAATAATTAAATCAATATATCAAGAGTTTATTTTTCAAGGCATATCGAGAATATTTTTTGCTACGTCAAGATATTAGAAAAATTATAAGATCCTGTAAATTCACATAAATGCTAAAAAACGCAGCTAGATCATATTATTTTACATGTAAGAACTCTAAATTACGGCAATGTAAGAATGCAGAAAGAATATAAAATACAAGAAAACAATGATTTATAATATTGGTTATAATGGAATTTTTTGAATGAAAAGATATTTTAAGTATAAATTTGATCATGCTTCGTCTTACGTTCGTGTCATAAAATTTTAGATTCATACTCAGTGCTTACGTGATGTTTCCATCTTATTACAGGATAGTGAACTTATTTTGAAATATTTGTTACCGAGAGGGCACTTATATCTTCAATGCCATTCAGAGTCTCGAGCATTATTTCATGAGGTTTTTATCCGAAATCTAAATCTAACTTTTTGATCAACTGCTATATATATTCTTGTGATATTAGATGGCTCTTAAACCATTTGTGAGGACACAATGGACTTACATGAATGAATTTTTATAAACATGAAAATTACAATATTATGACTTTTAATGACTTAAAATGTGCCTTATAATTACGATACATTTCAATTAATAAAAAGGAAGCGATAATGCATTGACGAATAATTGGAAATATATCAATTTCTATCCAAGATTTATTTTTTAGTTTTTTTGATTTGAAGCTTGTTGTAAAAATAAGTATTGTATGTAAAATATACAATTTCTGTGTTTATACAATAATTTTGATCGATATAATGAGCAAAAAGCAAATAAAAATTATTTGTTCTATTAAATCAGAATGAATATTAATCTAACTAAGTTCTTTTATTTGTTTATAATTAAAAAAAAATATCTACTAATATATATAACTTTTAAAGTTTTTCCATAAAAAATAAATTGCGTAATAATGTCAATTAGTATTGTGATTTTTTTACTAGGCACAGTCCATCTAACGAAAATAAGAAAAAATAATGGTTTAGAATTGAATGTAATTGTTTTAATCGAACTATAAGTATTTTTCGCATATTTATCAGCATTTCTCAAGTTTTTGAATTGAGATACGATAGACACACCATTTCTAAAGATATGCTGATCACTTAATATAGCATATACCAAGATGAAACCATACATCCCGTGATAGACGAAAACAATTTAGGTAAAAATTACAGTTTAAGTGCGAGAAGTAAAAATCATTTCAAGATGCATTATAATCCGTAATACAATATTTGCAGCAGAAACATACTTCTTTTGGAATTTATAGTAAAAGAATTCGAGTATTAGATATAAATCATTTCTATACACGCAGTAGATTTATCTAAAATACAAATCTACTATATTTTAATCCTTTAAAATTTAAAACTATCTAACGAATTTTTTTTTACAGCAGTATACTTGTCCTCGCGCGGCGAGTTTTCTTTTTTGTATCTATACGTTTCTATGATAATTCATTTACCGTCCTTATCTTATTTAATTTTATATGAACACTTTGGTCTGAATTGACTATTCACACATTATATATGTAAAATCACAAATAAATGCCTTTTTCAAAAATATTAATATTTACAAAAAAAAATCCTAGAAATTTTAAGGCATAAATCCGCCGTGCTGTGCACATATAAACCACATTTGTCTAATAAATTATTAAATTTTTATAATATATAACTGTATTGGTGTATAGAAAGCATGATCAAAATAACGATAACTTAATTAAAACCACATAATTTTTTTTTATTTTAGTTTAAAGTTCTAACAAAAACCTTTTAAGTTTATAAAAGCTTTCAAAAATTAAATTTTAATTATATGCCATAAAAGAATGTGCAGATCATTATCTGTAAATCATTTTTAATGTCAAAAAAAATGATTTATATCATTCACTTGTCCAAAATCTTTAGTGGAGATTTGGGTTAAAAAAATTTAGGATATAACGAGATTCATTTTCCTTCGATTTACAGTAAAGAGCAAAAATATTGTGCTATGTTTATTTTTAATTGTTAGTTTTTATAATATAATAATTAAGTTTATGCAAAAATATGAATTTATTATTATTTTTTCGTTTTTACCATCTTTGTCATCTAATATATATAAATACGAGAGTTACGCTTAAAAATTGCCAAATCGAGTGCTATTTAACTAAGATTAGAGCATTTTACTGATAGCTATTGAACTAAATATGTTTATCAGTTATATATATATATACATTAAACCATTGATTTCTGTACTTTTATGGTTATTTTGTTTTTAAACTTCGTAGATTACTATAATTCGGTTTTGTTTTAAGGTTATATATTTTAGTTATTTATTTTTCTAATCAGTTAAACAATTTTTCTATCTAGCATCAATAAATCAATTTAAACAGAGATTTTATATACTGTATTTATAGATAAAACGTCACACATTCTTTCCATTTTATAATAAGCACCCAGATAAGTTTTATAATTCCTATTCATGTTTTTATTTATAAGAATTAATATTTTAAAAACGCATTTTTTTTAATATATTTAAAAAAAAATGTAAGTTTTTTATCTCCCCCTCGTTATCATAATTGTTAAGAATTTCTATTTTTATTCTGGTAAATATTAAAGGGATTAAGGCTTTTATTTGTCAATCACGATCCTAAACAAAAAATACTATATACTTATTGCAGAATCACTTATTTGTGCCAATTTTTAAATATTGTGACTTCAAATCATATAATCGTAATAAAACACACAAAAGGTATGTCTTAAATATTTTTAAAATGACATATGAAGGCTATATTGAATATATATAAATTAATGACCAAAAGATTTAGAAAATCCATTTATATGAAGCATAATCATCCCAAGTCAAAAAATATAGGATACATGTGCAAGAGTATGAAGCTGGAATATTTAATTGGGAATCATAAAATCTTTTTATGATATAATAATACAACCAGATAATTTTTATCCAGAATTTTTACTGATATTTACTAAAAAAAGTCGTGCTATAATATATATTCATGGGGTGGTATATATGGTTCAGACACGTGATCATAATTTTTTTTTGCCTTTTGTCTATTTTTATAGGATTAGATCTAAAAAACAAGATCGTAGAAGCGATTAAAAACGATCTATAGATAAATATATATGAAGTTGATAAATTCCATGCATATTAAAATTTAAAAAACAAATTCAAAAAAAAGTTGAAAAAACCATTTAATTGATTAAGACAGATATAAAAAATTTTATAAATATGAATGAAGTTGTTTTTTATTAAGGAACAAAAAGAATATTTAATTGACTTTAAATCTATTGAACACTCGATATCAATGTTTCCCTATTATTTAAAATGCTAAGATAAGTGTATAGAATATTTATATTAAGAAAAACTAATTTACAAATAAATTGTGATTTTTTAAGTTTAACTAGCTCTAATAATTAACCATTCAAGTTTTAGATTTTGTTTTCACATCTTAAAAAATTCATAATAGATCTTTAGAAAAATGAGAAAATACTCGAATTTTACATTTACCCATGAAAATCTTTGAAGATGTTTTAATTAAGAAAATCCTTGCGTTTTATTATTATAATGGGCTACTGATTTTTATAATGTTTTATATAATAAACAAACCAGTATTGCATTTTTAAATGATAAAACATTTATCTAAATATTGTAGCTACGTAATTTTGCAACTTTTACAAATGATTTATAAAAATAGATGATCAGATTGAATGACAAAAGAAGTATCTTGATACTTTTATAAAGTGATTAAAAGTATCTTCGGTAAACATTATTAAAATAACAACAATTTTTCATACAAATTACTGCTTAAGAAATCATATATTGTCGTATAAGAACTCAAATAGGGTAAATGTTTTGATATCGATTTTTAATTTAATACATGTAGTTTTAGGATAATTGTATAGATATGCAGATATCAAGCTTATTTTTTTGCATATACACTGGCTGTACTGGTGCTTAAATTGCTAATTAACTTTTATAGCCAAACAAATTCTCAATATATATCTTATACATACTATCTTAAAATTTTTGCTAATATTTTTACATATACAAGCCTGGGCTCGATAACATGATTGCACATTAAATATAGATATAAAAATCATCGAATCATCAGCTAACGTATGCTTTCGATATTTTATTTAATTATATACGCTTGAAATCCAAATTTATATAGACAAAATCAATAAAATTTTGGCGTTATAGGTTGTATGTAACTACTATTAATATAAAAAAATCTTCTCTTATAAGCTAAATATGTCAAAATACAAATAATTCTCGAAATACAAAATAAATACCGTGGTTATATATTAATAACAACTCTTTGTCACAATGAATTAAAGTATACAGCTAATCTTTATTGTTATATATATCTATAACATATGTATTTGAGAACTTATTTAAGCAAGATAATTGACTACAATATTACATAATAAAAATAAAATATAATGGATTATTGATATTAGAATTAAGCTTCAAATATACCTTTTATCTGGCTCAGATTATCGTAACGAACTGATTTTTTTCGGATTTTACGTCTTGATATATATTTTATTCTGTTTCCTTCTCCAAATATTTTTAACACCCTTTAAATAACATGAATCCCGAAGAAAAACGATGCGAGAAATAGAATGATATGACAGAGGAGTGGTGCACTTTTTAAAGTTTTCTTGGATGAATAGAATCAAAATTGCACGAATTGTATAACATACTTGTCTAGAAACGCCGTATAGTGTTATGCTAATTTTAGGAAGTATTTAGTAACGCGTTTATAAAAAAGATATATGTTCTCTCAACGCCCATTTAATCTAAAACTATGTCAAATATGAAAAGCTTACAAATCTAAAGCGAAAAAATATGCCTAGAGTTAAAGTTTAGAGAAAAACCGGAATCATGAATAATAGTACTTTTGGAGACGTGTTGTCTTGTGCTTTTGGTTGTCATAAGTTGCCAAAGAACTGTATGCTATATATTAAACACAAAATATCTTGTTGATATCTGTTTTTTATGTTGATGTGGTACTAAGTTTGCATTTGTGTTGCTGAAGTTGTATTTTCAAGTTATTTGTTGTCAACCGTTCTGATGTTAAAAAGTGAAAATTAAAGAATTAACTTTCTTAGATTGATCCTAATAAATATATGGTGTTTTTTTGCTACATAGATAAGTTGTGCATTGGTTTGTCATGTGTTTGTTGCAATTTTTTGTTTTTCTGCATAGTATCGTGTTAGTTAGTTGTTGCAGTGTTTGTTCAAAGTTTGGTTATTTGCGTTTTATCATATATTGTATCTTTGCTCTAGGTTTTCTGGTGTGTACTTAATATTTGTTCGAAAAAATGTCTAAATTATGAGTTGTGTGCTATTTTCTAAGATACAGGGTAAGATCTCTGCTATATGATGTTTCGATGCTTCACAATGTTAGTGAATTGGATGTTATACACCTTGACCTGCTGTATTAATTAAGCTGCATTGTTTTTTTTTGCGTGTTTTCTTAATTGAAGGAGGCTGTTTTTTTGTGTTTTCTTTGAATTTTATTAGTCTTAATTAGACTGCTTTCAAATCATTTGTAATGTTTGCTGTGAGTGAGTGTAAAATTCGTTCGTTTATATATTTTTGTGTTGTTTGCTATGTTTTGTGATTTTAATATTTGTAATAAACTAGTGTAGTATCGTGTAGGACAGTTGTAATATATTTTGAATGTGTTGTAATTTTTTGTGCTGAATATTTGGTTTGTTCGGCTAATAAACATCTTTGATCAATAAAGTTGGCAGGTATTTATTAGGCCTGTTTGTCGTTTCTTCTATTCTATCATGAAGTCTCGTTTTTGCTGTTTTTTTCTATGTTTATTTTTGCTGTAAGCTTCTGTAGCTTAATGAATTTTTAAGGTTCAATTATGCACATATTACGGATGTCTGCTCTGTATATTGCAATTTTTTTATGTTTGCTCTTTACTTGCGCACGAATTTCTGTTTTATGGCAAAATTTATGTGCTATGTAGCTCTGTTGTGTATTAAATGTTACACCAAGCGGAGTATATACATCTCATGTTTTTGATTTTGTAGCCATTTTATATGTTGAAAGTTTAGTTATGTAATTATCTGTTGTCTTCTGTGCTATGAATCAAATTCCTAGGTTGATGGTATGATTATTTTTCTTGTTTGGAATAAGCACTCTAAAATGGGATGAAATTTGTTTATGAATCTGTTTTGTCATGTCTACGATTGTGTGTGTTGTGATATTTGATATATATCCTTGTGTCTTTAGAAATATGTAGTGAACTAGAATATTTATATTATCTTTCTCATGTTTATATACTAAAATATGCAAGAATTATGATGGAATTAAAAAATTTTATATAATTTTACCAATAATTGATTGAAAAAAACGAGAAGGGTAAAGACTGCATTTCGTCCTGCATTGTATTTAGCAGCCATTTGATATTTAAAAAAATATAGATAAGGGTTCAGTTGTTATGCATAGAATTAATCCAACAAATGATATTATATTGACACAAGTCCCCAATGCCCCACAAATTACTTTTTAACATCAATAATTATTTTCTTTTTTTATGCATTCCTAGAACATACTAATCAGGCAAATAAGCCATGTATTAAGTTTTCAGATTACAGTTTTTTGCTACTTTATTTAATATATTTATTGATAAAGCATATTTTTATGTATATTTATACAATTTAAAAGAGATATAATCAAAAATCGTTTCTTCAAAAAATTATAAAACCAAAAATTAATCCTTTATAAGCCATTAAATATCAAAAATAAATAGTAGTAGATTAAGTTGATATTTATACCAAATTGCAAAAAAAATTAAACATATACATATGGTTTCATTATTGAAAAACTGTAATAATTTATATATGCATTATATGAAATTAAGGCTTTATTATTCACTATTTTTTATATTTTATAATTATGCTCATTGCTGATCATATGAACTACTAACTACTGTTATCGTATAATATCTAATATATAAGATTTTTAATGCATGTGTCAGTGTTTTATATCATAATCCGTGCTAAAAATGTGGCTCTTTATGTAATTATGCCAATATATTTAATTCTTACATTTTATTATGCTAAATTTTTGTCTATATAAATAAATGCACATGATATATACTGTCATAAAATACATGCATAAACTAATTATGAACTGTAATAAGCATCAAAAAATAATTATATTGTGAAACAATTTTTTAGATTAGAAGAAGTTCAATCTTAGAAAAAAGGAAGAATATAGATACAAGATAGATTGAATCAATTTGGTTATAACAAAGTAGTAAGATATATAAAAAGTATATTTAAATATATTGTTATGTTATAACATATAATAAAAAGCAAAACCAAGCGAATACGAATGTCCAGAAACCCCGCCTTTCTTATATGCAATCCACTGATTTTTCATATTAAAATCAAAATTGATTTTTCTTGGCTACAGAGGCTTGTAAATATAACTAAAGAAAATCTTTTTCTAGAAATTCACATTTCTATTTCTATTGTAAAAAAGATATAAGTCTGGTTGGAATTTTCAATACTAGGTTTTAATGTAATTTGTGCTTCCAAATTATTATGTGCGAATTAATTTTATATCATCAGTGCTTATTTTTTAAACAAAAATATCTATTAAGTTTTTAGTTTGTAATATAAAGACAATGCTTGAATTTTATTTTAAAAAAAAACTTGATTTTTTCGTTGTTCTTATTACAAATATATCGAATAACAAAATAATGATATATAAAAAAGTAAGCTAAAGATAAAAAATTTATAAAAACAGCTGTTACTTTATATATATATAATAAATCAAGATTTGTGCTTGTTTTCATTTAAAATAACATAATTTATAAAAGGGACATAAACCTACATATAAAATAAAACAATATATATGCATAAAATAAAAAAATTTTATTCTAAATCAAATTCAATGTTTTGGGTAAAATGTAAATATGAAATATTTATACAAGAATACTTATTTTATCAAAAAAAATGCTTTTTATTTCATTGAAAAATATTTTGACCGGATTTCATTGTTTATATGTCAGCATACAATAAAGCGCATGCATGGGGTATATTGATTAAGAATTTCATTTTTTAGGATACAATATTGTAAATAAACAACATCAAAGGCTATATATGTGCAAAAGATGGCTTTTTTTCAGATATTGTGTGGATTCAGAAAAGACACTTCTCTCCGTTTGGTATGTTCAAATAGACATGTAAACACTCATTAACACAGAATAAGCTTTCTTATTTTTTTTCATATTTAGACAGATTAAACAGAAATATGTGTTTTTTAAGCAGATTGATGTCTTTCTAAAGCCCATGTAAAAAATAACAAAAAACTGTTAAATACACTATTTTGGTTGTATAAATAGACTTTAATCTATAAAGGATTTTCTTCAATATCATGGTAATGTTTTTATGATAACTAAAATGTGATTTACATTCTTTAATGTACTTTGGTGTATAATAAACAATTTTTATACGAAAAATACCTGTTATTGAAAATACTTGCAAGATTATTTCTGATTTTTATCTGCAAGTCAGTTTTAAAATTAAAATCCCGTAGTTATTATCATGCCAAAAAAATTTTATTCTATTTTATATATGCTTCCTTATAAAAAAAGTATCTATTGAGTTGTTATCGAGATTATTAATTGTTAATTTTTATATTTAAATTTGAATTTAGGAGTTGCAAAAACCGTAAAATCATAAATTTTGTCTTGAGAGTATATATATAAGACTTTACTGCATAGATTATTATATACTTTATTTTAAAATTTATTGTTTTAGTTTATTGCCTTTCTCATATGATTTATGTGTTTGCATACATAAATCTTTAATATGCATTGATTGTTTTTAATGATTTTAACATTAAACTAAATAAAAGATATTATCTTTGCCCATATAATGTTACATTGCATAGTATTTAACCGAATAGCTATCCTTTTCCCACCTAATATGATGCAAAAATTTAATATTTTATAGAATTTGTTGTATAAAACCTAAAAACAAAAATACATTACATAAAGTTGAGCATGTAATTTTCGTGTTTAAATATACTTTTTAGTTTTCTATACGTTATATTCTACATAGGGTTATTTAATACCATAAATTAACAGTTTTTGTTTTAAAATAAAGAATTATAGAACATCATAAATATGAAAAACCCTTGCGTTTTTTTTTATATATTTAAAAAAATTCCGTTTTATAAATTAAGTGTTTTCATAAAATTCTCATACATATAAATACCATCAGTGGCATAATTGACAAAAAAAAGATCTGAATGGATGGGTAAAGGGTTGAGTTTAAAGGTAAATAATATAGAAGGGTAAATAACAGAAGTAAAAAAATAAAAATGGTAAAAACGAGAGGTAAAATATTTTAAAAACAAAAATGGTTAGTTTTGTACAGAAGACTAGAGATAATTTTTTTCTTTTGTGCAGATATTTATCGCTTCCTGACTTATGGCTATAATATTTTTCTTAATCAAATTGCATAAATCGACATCAAAGAATTATCATAAATGCTGTTAGTATCTTAAAATCATCACAAAAATTTTTTTTCGAAATTTGGATATTTTAGATATGCTGAGGCCATTAGAACAATCTTTATTATTTTGTCTTCTGTAAGGGAAATTTGATTATTTGTGAAATCATATTGAAAGACAAAAAATGTTTTATTTTGTATTTTTTTGTTTTTTGCATACACATTTTAATTTTTGTGGATTTAGTCAGAACATTTGCGCATACGCAATTATATTAATATTATATGAAATCAACTTATAATTTTTTTTTCAAATTTTCTGATTAATAGCTGTGCATACTCTTTTAAAATGTATGTTCGTGACATATGTAATATGTAAAAAAATGTTTTCATATGCTAAAAAAATGTATTCAATAGCTTATGTAATTGATCATTAGAAAAATAATAGGACCCTTAGACTTTCTACTGAATTCTCGAATAAAAATAATATTTATTTAATGTGTATGTCATCGTTTGTCAAACCAATTTTATTATTCTTTTTATTGTATGAAAGATAATTATACGTAGAAAAGCCACTAAAACAAAGAAAAAAAATAGTAGCCTAAATCCCGACATAAAAGTTTCAGAAACAAGAAAAAGACAATATTTATGTTTTTTCTCAGTATGCTGCATATACAAAAGATTGTTATATATATAATAGAATTCCATTATAAGAAAAAAAATCCTCTTTTTTCACATTTCATAAAATTATAACGAAAATCGCAAATAATGTGTCATATGAATTGAAAAAAACACAAATTATGATTTTGATATTATTGAAGCAACAAAGTCTTCTTTTTTAAACAAACTTGGCTTGGTCTTAAGTTTTTTTTTCGAAACAGAAATAGATATGGCAACACATAAAACTTAAAATTGACCGATAAATCAGTAAATTCACCTTTTACAATGTAAAATAGACTTAAAAACATATTTACAGATATCCGCCATGGCTAAGAGAGTATACAAAATATCTGTTATAATGCAAAATAAAAAAAACTTGATATAGCTAATTTCATGGTATAATATAAAATAAAAAAGAGATTTTTCTTCATCATAAACGTCAAAAATCGTATTTAATATGCCAATACTATCATTGTCGTAGTTTTTCTATGCTAGCGGACATATTCGGCTTTTCAGGTGACTCGATCCAGCTAAAATATAAAAATAAACATAAAAAAAGACAAAGACAACGTTTCTTTGCATGAAATATATCCAAAATATGTTTTTATATATATCGCAGACATCTTTTGCTATAATAGAGCATAAAAAATTAATAATATAACATAGCACATAGAATATTAATAAAAAAAATCGACTATTATCATAAATTTATCACGGAATAAGCTTTTTATTTTAACATACAAGATATATACATAACCAGAAAGATGAAAAATAATATATATAAATGATAATAAAACAAAAAAAGCTGGTTAAAATGTGAGAATGAAAGAATAAAAATCAATAAAATTACAGATTATGCTATTTAAAATAGAAAAAAAAGACATAATTATATTAAAAAGAACAAATACTATTAGAAATCATACTATAGTAGTGCCTAGAACTAAAGGTATTTATAATAACCAAATAAAAGGTTATGACAATAGAAGATGATTTATTTCGTTTTTTCAAACAATTATACGTTTTTATACATTTTTGTATCTCTTTTGAATAACTTGTCAATTTTTTGTTATAAATGAATAAACGATCAAACTTTATCGATTTTACCAGTATATTTCTTTATATGAAAAAGAAAAAAAATTATAAAAAAATAATAATTTCTTAACAATAGAATCTTAAACAAAGATTTTGCATAATATAACTCACCAATATAGTTTTATCATCACTTTTTTTATAAATACTCTAACTGTATGAAAATATTTATGTTAAAAGAATTATGTAGAACAAATAATGAGAAGTTCTTTAAAGTTGGAAAATCCAGTATAATGTATATTATAGATATATATATTAATTATTGAATAATTATGTTAATCTAATGTGTTTATTGGAAATTCATTAATTGATAGATTTAATATCCAAAAAAGCGCAAAAAATTTAAATTTTCAGAGAAATGAACATAAAATGTGCAAAATTTTATAATACAAATTATAAAAAAGAAAGCAATAAGAATTAATTATACTTTTACAGCAAAAAGAACAAATAAAAATGGTAAGATGTTAATAAAATTATAGATAAGAGCACGTAAAAAGTATATAATCGCCGAAAAAAACATGCAAATGATATAATAGTTACCATAAAAACCAATAACAAACATGGAAATTAGCGACATAGTTACAATGAAGTTGTATTTTTCTGTATATAAATCGCATAAGAATATTGTATTTGTATTCAAGGATAAAGTTACCAACTTGTAGATTTTCTAATCCATCATATAGATTATATAGTATAAACTCAAATAAAAATATGACGGAGATATATAGTGCTGTGATCATTTTTAGAATATATTCCAAATTTTAATAAAAATAACGCGATATTTAAAAACTAAAGCGATAAATAAGGGGGAAAAAAATAAAATTTAGTGAAATGTAAAGAAAAATAATGGTAAAAACTGAACCATGATTATCCTTGATCTAGAAAAAGTATAAAAAATGTACGATTATCATTTATTATCAGTAGTTTTACTTTTATTTTAAAAAGAAACCGGTTGAAGAATATCCAACAGGATTTTAAAAACCAAAAAATATAACGATTCATTTATTAATTAGTTTAAATTACAGAAAATATAATTTTGTGGTATTAGAATCGCACCTTTTAGCGAAAATAAATAAATAAAACCTATTCTAACATTCGGTGATACATTAATAATACCATATAAAGAAACAATATGTGAACTTTATTAAAAAAAAGAACAAATCAAGATTATTATCTATAATATAGATCAAAAAGGTATTAATTATATAGATAAAACGTCTTATAGAAGCTAAATATTATTGAAATATAAGATGCAAGCTTGAATAAATAGTTAACAAATAAATATCTCAAAATCTTTTATTTCGAATGAAAAACGTATAACATAAAAATAAAACTGCAAATCTTGATTTATAATATCGAATAAATAATATTTAGAGTTTAATATTCACAATGTATATTTTATTCGACCCACGTCTAAAATAATTTAAAAAATTATAAATCTTCGGAGTATACCATAATTCTTGAATAAAATTTCAAAAATATGAAAATTCTACTATAATATTTTAGTCTAACAGTAAAGTATGCCAATTCAATAATTTATGTGGATAAAACCATGAATTTTTAAATCTAGAAATGTAAAATTTATGTTCACATTTGAATAGCTAACTATTAGATTTTAGTAAATGCAAGATAATTAAATTAATAAAGCTTCATTTATACTAAAAAGAGGACCGAATGCACATAAAATTGTTTTTAAATATAATAATAAATTTTCTAGTTTTCATCAATTTGTACAAAAAACCAAGATATGATTTATATTTACACATAGAAATGAATTCTAATATAACATTCGATTTTTGATTTTATTTATATAAAAACAGAAACAGTATACAGAATTTATCATAATGTAATAGTTATATCGATTAGAAATGGGTAAAAAAACATATCTTTTATCAACAATATAGTTCAAAATAATAATTAATGTACATTTTAGACATATTAAACAGTTCATCAGTATATAATGTATAAAAATATATGATTTAACATGTAAAGAAGTTTCTCTACAAATTATTTGCGATTTTTTGTTTTTTTAAAATACAGATAACAATCTTTTAAGCATACAAATATACACAGTCTTTTAAAATAATAAGATATAATCTATAAAACATACATAGTCAAACATACAAAAATCCTATTGAAATAGTTAAAAATAAAAAAATATATTTAGTAATATTCAAACTTTTTTATTAAAAAAAAATAAGAGTTAGATACTATTATGCAATTAAATATAATGATTGAAATAGTTATACATGTAAATCGAAAACAATGATTCTTGACAATGAAAAAAAAAACTTATTTATTCTGACATGACTTAGAAAGCAATTTATAAAGAAATAAAACACGTTCAGCATAAACAGGAAAAAAACTTTATTTTTTGAATGTTTTATTTCAGAACTATATAATAGATAAACTATTTTTTATTGTTCATGGATTACAAATAAAAGCTGATATTTAGCAAAAAAAACCCTTTATATACATTTTTTATAAAACTACGAGATTATTAATGTTTCAATATTTCTTTAAAACAAAGATATGTATTTTTTATGTCAATCGAATAGAATTCTACATCAAGAATTGATATAAGCTTTTGATGTATAAGATACACACTCGTATTTACTTTTGTAACATTTCATTCTATTAACAACAAATATAAAAAATTTCATATATACTACAATTTAAATAGAATATTTTTATTAAATCCAGATTTTTAGCAGCCAAGAAAAACCGAAAAACGTATTATATGCTTTTTTGATAAAATATAAAAAATATTTGAAAATTTAAAGAATCTTAAAATGAAAGAGTAGTGAAATTTTGCAATAAAATTATTTATATATGTTATATTTTGTGATTTAGCACAGATTTGGATGTTTTTTTTAGATGCACATAAGTGATAAAAGGCTATTGAGTTTGTAAAGAACTTCAACGCTAATTATTTACCTCACTAAACTTATAAATATTAGAAGAAAAAATAATTATACATGAGTCGGGAATATATATAAACCAGCATAAAAGATTGCAAAAAATCAACATGAACGTGTGATAAATATAATATTAGAGTTCGCCCCTACCATAGAAGGGCGACTGCATTATTGTGTTCATTGCATCGTAATTCTAAAATGAATCTATTTATATAAGAGAACTATAAAGCAGGGATAATCATGTATAAAATTTATACATATTTTTGTAAATAAATACACATATTCTATGGACTGTAAGACAATTTTACTTTGCACTGCGTATTTTATAGAGATGTCAGTTGTTTTCGTATTTTAATTTATTTTTAAAACATGACAGATATAAAAAAATGCCTACCTACTATTTTTATTATATAGATAATATATATAGAATAAATTTAATATGGCAAAAAACAGAAAATGAATCTCCTTAAATATATAGATGTTCAGAAGAATATGAGATTTCAATCATTTACCATAGAAATGTATTAAACTAACACTGTATTCTAAAATATATATTTTTTCTTTAGATCCTAGCTGAACTTTTTAACACCTTTTGAATTGTTTTAACGGTATTTAGTGATAAATAAATAATTTATGATTTATGAAACCTATATTAGGCAATCTGCGGCAGTTTAATCCAATAAAAAATTTTTTTTCATTTAACCACTTACTGAATTACACTTTTTATAGCTGCTTGGGCGACATATATATTTAATAGCATACAATATAGCTCAATAGCTACACAAAAAAATCTTCCTTCAGATTAAAAATCATAAAATTTGTTTTTTTTTAAACTTTCGCAAGCAGGTTGAAACTCAAAATCATGCCTATTTTACGTAAATGTATTATCTAAGCGTGTGAATGGTTTACATAAATTCTATATATCAGTAAAGATTCTATCTCAGTGCTATGCGATATCGATAAAGTTAATATTTTAGAAGATGAAAATTATAAAAAAAAATTTCCGTATAATTGAAAAAAAAGAAAGAAAAAAACATTAATCTTGTTTTACCAATATAATAAAAGCTAAATCTATCGTTCAATTCATAAAAATTACTGAGTTTAGCATTATCCACCCTTTTTTCATATATAAAAAGCATACTAAATAAATACATTTTAAAAAGCATCAAATACAATTAAACGATATATGAAATTTTTTTTATAATTGAATATTAAAATAAGACATCAAAAATATATTCAATATTTTATGTAATTGATTATTAAAAGAAAAAAAAAATAATAGGACCCTTAAACTTTCTATTAAGATCCTAAATTAGATTACAGCTTTCATAATATATATTGATCTATGGTTCAAAACATATTTTTTCGATTTGGAGTATATGATAGTTATTATCACATAAAAAACCCACTAAAATAAAGAAAAAAAATAGTCGACTAAATTTACGCATAAAAGTTTCAAAATCAAGAAAAACATAAAACCTATGATTTTCTAAGTATTTTACGTTACAAAAAGATACTTATAAATTGAAAACTTGTTTTTATTATAAGAAAATAAAATCCCTTTTTTTTGCGATGTTGATTAGTTATTATGAAAAATCGCAGATAATGAGAAATATGAGATAGCCAGAATGTGTATCTTAGCAAATAAAAATATGATCAGCAAGTAAAAATTAGTTTTTTTACCAAACAGGGCTTGTTTCTAGGTTTTTTTTAAGACACAAAAAAATATGGCAACACATAAAACTTGGAATTGATCAAAAAATCAATGAATTCACCTTTTCTGAATAATTAAACATAGTAAAACATATGTACAAATATTCGCTATGTCTATTAGAGTATATAAATATCCATTATATGGCAAAAAAATCCTGAATATAACTAAGTTGGTTATGGCTATATATCCACAAAAAGATGATTTTATCTTCTATCAACTTTAGACAATGTATTTATCATGACATAAATATATATTTTACTATTTCTTTCTATGCTAGTGGACATATTTATCACCACTTATTCGGCCATTCAGCGACATAATTAAGCTAAAAGTAATAAAATTATGTTCAAAAGACAATTGATCTGTCTTTATAGTACAAAAGTAATCCAAAATATGTTTATTCTCATCTCGCTGCAGACATATTATATTTAAAATAGCATAGAAAATCGATAATAAAAATTGATAATTGAAATATTTATAATAAAAACGAATATTATCGTTTAAAAGCTGGTTATTTTAACATAAAGGATTTATTCTATACAACCAGAAAAGTAGAAAACCGCCTAGATAAAGAAAAAAATCAAAGGATTGGTACAAATATGATAATTAAGCCACAAATAATCAATAAAAATTACAATTTATACTCAATAAAATAAGACAATAAACATAGTTTTCTACCAGAGACGTAATTTATATATGAATATTTAAATATTAGTGCATTAAACTGAAAATATCTACATAAAATTCTAATATCTGGTGTCGAAAATATATCTTTTGTATTTTATATCTATTTATATTTTATTTGAAAATTTCATTTTTTACAGAGATGGTTCTATTATTAGATTATAATAAATTACTAAACACGAAAAATATTTCAATTTCACCAGTATATTTCTATATGTTTATGGAAAATAAAATAAAAAACGTAAAAAATAATAATTTATTAACAAGAGGATCTTAAACAAAGAAATAAATAGCAAATGAAATAACATAAAATTATATCACGAAATTTTTCATATTATTGTTTAAATAACAAATAATCTTAACATAAAAAAAAATTTCGGTTTTAAATATTATAAAGAACAATTGATGTGAAGATCTTTAGAGTCAGAAAATCTAGTTTAATGTATATAATAGACAAATAATTGCGTATTATTATTATTTTTGTCGATATATATAATTTTATGGTGATTTATTAATTTATAGATTCTAAATGAAAATTTAAATAAAATCAGAAGAATATTTCGGATAAATATTTTATAAAAAAAAAGTATAATAGTATGTAAAAAAATAATTAAAAAATATAATAAAATTACACAAAATTTGTTGTATCATTATATAAAAAATATTTTACTTTTTTGTCATTCTTTCTCGTAATCTAATTTAAAAGAAAAATCCAATGTTTTGATAACTATATTTTATATCTAGAAAGTTCAAAATTAGAATAGAAAAACAATATACCAGCATATAATTTTATTTAAGAACGCTTTTCTAACATCACGATATGTTCGAATATCTTAATCTAAAGATAAAATATCCAATAATAACAAAATAAAATAAAATAGAATGAATATATTTTTTGTTTATAATAGAAAGAAAAATGCATTGTTCGGAATTTAAAGATAACAATTATAAAAGTATTAAGAATAAGTTATACTTTTACAACAAAAAGTAAATTATTAATAAATATGTGGATTAAGCGATCGTAAAAAGCAAAGAAACATCAAAATACCATAAAAATGGTGGTATAATTGATTTTGAAAAGGATAAAAACATATACATCTCCTATAATAATTGCATTGTTACTATTTAGTTATATATTTATGATCTTAATTACATAAGAATATAAAGACATGAACTTTCGGACTTTAATGTTATCATGACGATGATTAAAAAGATAAACTAAAATAGAAAATCTGATAAAGGATATACAAGGAGAATATTTTTTTTCGAATATATGTCTTTTTTTCAAAAAAAACGTATAATTATTAACTCAATGGATAAAATATCATTTTCTAGACAAAATTTCGAAGAAATAGACGGAAAAATCATGGTAAAAATCGTATAATTTAATTTTCTTATCTAGAAAAGGGGTAAATTTGATCAATGATCATTTTAGATCTGCTTTTTTAGATAAAGGGCAAAAGAAAACTGTTGAGAACATGTCACAGGTTTATAAAAACTAAAAAATTAAAGGATTCATATATTTCTATTTATCAATTCTAGAAAATATATAATTTTGTTATTAGAATCGCGCACTTTTTTCAAACAATAAATAAAAGATATTCTAGTATTGGCAGTGATATAAATAATAAAATATAATTTCATATAAAGTAACAATATTAAACCTTTTATATACATTCTTATGTAAAATTCAAAATGCATAAATCAAGTTTATTATATGTAAAATAAAGCAAATTAGGATATTTAACATATACGATAAAACATCTTATAGAAGCTAAAGATTATTAATACATTAAGACACAAAATTGAATTATTGTAAGCAAATAATTATCACAATTATATCCAACGAAAAACGTAAAACATAAAAACAAAACAACAAATTTTGATATATAAATAATATCAAATAATTATTCAATTTATAGTGTATATTTAATTTATTAAACCCATGTCTTTAATCATTGTAAAATTTGAACCTTCGATTGAATCTTGCTAAAAAAAAATTCAAAAATTAATTTATTTAACCCATGTCTATAATCATTGTAAAATTTGAACCTTCAGACAAAATCCATCTAAATAAAATTTCAAAAAAAAAATTACAAAATTGATTTTATTTAACCCACGTCTAAAATCATTATAAAATATTAATCTTCGGAATATATCATAATTCTTGTATATAATTCTAAAAATATAAAAATTCCACTTCAACATTCTAGTGAAACGCATAATGTATAACAATTCAATATTAACATCATTTATGTGGATAAAACCATGAATTTTCAAATCTAGAAATATGAAATTTATGTTCATATTTGAAAAGCTAACTATTAGATTTATTAAAAAATGGAAGATAAATAGCAACAAAATTGGTTTAAAATATAATAATAAATTTTCTAGTTTTTATCGATTTGTAAAAAAAACAACAAATATATTATTTAGTTTAACAAATAAAAAAAAAATCTAAAATAACATACGATTTTTGATTTTATTTATATAAAAACAGAAAAAGAAACAAAATTTATCATAATGTAATAGTTATATCGATTAGAGAATAAATATAAAAACATTATATTACGGTATTCAAATCAAATGTAATAAAGTATAAAATAATAAAATAGTTCATATAGAAGAGGTTTCTCTGGAAATAAATGTTTTTTGATGTTAATTAAATGACGCAAAAAAACTATAACGCATATGAATAAACTCAGTTTTTTAAAATATCAGAGAAGAATCTATAAAAGTATATATAGTAAAACAAAAATATCGTTTTTAAATAGTTAAACATATAAAAATCTAACGAGTAATATTCAAACCTATTTATAAGAAAAAAAATTATTATGCAATTCAATATTAATCTTTAAATAGTTAAACATATAATTCGAAATCAATTATCTATAAAAACAAAAAAAAAACCTTTTATTCACACAAGGCTTAGTATGCAATTTTATAAACAAATAAAACAGATTATCAAGAAAAGGGAAAAAACACATTGTATTTTTAAGATCAAACTTACACTACGATACAGAGGATAAGTTTTAATAGTTACAGTTCATGGATTTTAAAAACGAAAAACTTCAAATAGTAGCAGAAGGAATTGCATAAAAAACCTTTTTTATATTGTTTCATACCACTAATAGTATTTTTTATCGTTTTTGTCAAACACGGATATGTGATTTTTTATGTCAATCGAATAGATTTAACATCACAAATAAATGTAAACTTTTACTATAGAAAAAAGCATCAGAACTTATTTGTGATAACTTTTGTAGACAATTCATTCTATCAAACATAAATATATTAAATATATTAAATATCTAAAATACAACAATTTAAATAATGCAAGTTATATAAAATCCAGGTTTTATGTTGCCAAGAAATTACGAAAAATGTATTTATTACATTTTTGGATATAATTTTAAAATATTTGGCTGTTGAAGCAATCTTAAAATATAAAAGTGATTATATATTGCAATTATATCACTTATTTATGTTTTATTCTGTAATATATACATATTTTGATGTTTTTTTTTCATTACAAAAAAGTGATAAAAGGCTATGAAATTTGTAAAAGACATCAATGGCTTTATATTTTATTCACTAAAACTGAAAGATTTTAGATGAAGATTAACTGATCATTGAAAACATGGTAAGAAATAATATCATAAACGAGTGATAAATATAATAATAGAGTCGCCCCTACCCTAGAAGGGCGACTCTATTGTTGTGTTCATTGCATCGTAATTCTAAAAATATAAATCTATTTTTTTTATAGAAACATAAAACATAGATTATCATATATAAATTGTCGAATATTTTGCTATAAAATACACTTTTTACAATAAAATTAAGTATTATTTATTTGCACTAGATATAAGATCAACATGTATTGTATTTTTGAATGTTTTTTTATCTTTTTAAACATAACAAATCTACAAAAAGGCTTACTACTTTTTTATTATATGATAAATGCATTATAAATAAATGTTATAAGAAAAAAATATAAAATAAAACTATCAATAACTAGATGTTAATAGAAAAATGTCATGCATATTCTTATATATTTAGGAAATAGTATGTAAAAAGCACTGTATTTTAAAATAGACATTTTTTCTCTATTCTAGCTTAACTATTTGACACTTTATGGATTTTTTTAACAACAATTCGCTATAAATGTACTATTATAGTTATATTCAACATTAGAAGTGTTAATTTGCGGTAGTATAATACCAAAAAAGAGTTTTTATTCAGCTATCTAACAGAATTAGCACCTCTTTATAGTAATTTAGGCGACTATATGTATCAAATAGCATATAACACACCTGACTAGTATATAAAAAATCTCTTTCTTCAAATTTTAGATCATTAAATCTGTTGTTTGTTTTACTTTAGCAAGCAGATTTAAGCTCAAAAACATGTCTATTTTACCAAAATGTGTTATCGAGGAGTGTGTATAATGTACAAAAATTACTATATTTAGTTTTAATTTCATCACAGTGTTATAACAAATCGAAAAAGTTAGTATTTTAGATGATTAGGAATATAAAAAAAATTAAAAAAAAAAGAAGAAAAAAAACATTTTTATATGTTAACTTAAAAAATTTAAACACTTTCTATAACATTTAACAGATTAAAATTACCTATTATAGCATATTCCACCTTTTATTTTCGTACGTAAGAAACATGCCTAAAATATAATATAAATGTACATCGAAGTCAATAAAATAAAAAAAGACAACTTAATCATATATTATTGTCTTTATAAGATATAAATATTTGTTAAATGGGATATATAATTGATTTTGCAAAAAAAAGAAAAAAATAATAGGACCCTTAGACTTTCTACTGAATTCTCGAATAAAAATAATATTTATTTAATGTGTATGTCATCGTTTGTCAAACCAATTTTATTATTCTTTTTATTGTATGAAAGATAATTATACGTAGAAAAGCCACTAAAACAAAGAAAAAAAATAGTAGCCTAAATCCCGACATAAAAACTTCAGAAACAAGAAAAAGACAATATTTATGTTTTTTCTCAGTATGCTGCATATAAAAAGATTGTTTTCATATAAAATAGAATTTTATTATAAGAAAAAAAATCCCCTTTTTTCACATTTCATAAAATTATAACGAAAATCGCAAATAATATGTCATATGAATTGAAAAAAACACTTCTTTATGATTTTGAATATATTATAGCATTATAGTCTTCTTTTTTAAACAAACATGGCTTGGTCTTAAGTTTTTTTTTCGAAACAGAAATAGGTATGGCAACACATAAAACTTAAAATTGACCGAAAAATCAATAAATTCACCTTTTACAATGTAAAATAGACTTAAAAACATATTTACAGATATCCGCCATGGCTAAGAGAGTATACAAAATATCTGTTATAATGCAAAATAAAAAAAAACTTGATATAGCTAATTTCATGGTATAATATAGAATAAAAAAGAGATTTTTCTTCATCATAAACGTCAAAAATCGTATTTAATATGCCAATACTATCATTGTCGTAGTTTTTCTGTGCTAGCGGACATATTCGGCTTTTCAGGTGACTCGATCCAGCTAAAATATAAAAATAAACATAAAAAAAGACAAAGACAACGTTTCTTTGCATGAAATATATCCAAAATATGTTTTTATATATATCGCAGACATCTTTTGCTATAATAGAGCATAAAAAATTAATAATATAACATAGCACATAGAATATTAATAAAAAAAATCGACTATTATCATAAATTTATCACGGAATAAGCTTTTTATTTTAACATACAAGATATATACATAACCAGAAAGATGAAAAATAATATATATAAATGATAATAAAACAAAAAAAGCTTCTTAAAATGTGAGAATGAAAGAATAAAAATCAATAAAATTACAGATTATGCTATTTAAAATAGAAAAAAAAGACATAATTATATTAAAAAGAACAAATACTATTAGAAATCATACTATAGTAGTGCCTAGAACTAAAGGTATTTATAATAACCAAATAAAAGGTTATGACAATAGAAGATGATTTATTTCGTTTTTTCAAACAATTATACGTTTTTATACATTTTTGTATCTCTTTTGAATAACTTGTCAATTTTTTGTTATAAATGAATAAACGATCAAACTTTATCGATTTTACCAGTATATTTCTTTATATGAAAAAGAAAAAAAATTATAAAAAAATAATAATTTCTTAACAATAGAATCTTAAACAAAGATTTTGCATAATATAACTCACCAATATAGTTTTATCATCACTTTTTTTATAAATACTCTAACTGTATGAAAATATTTATGTTAAAAGAATTATGTAGAACAAATAATGAGAAGTTCTTTAAAGTTGGAAAATCCAGTATAATGTATATTATAGATATATATATTAATTATTGAATAATTATGTTAATCTAATGTGTTTATTGGAAATTCATTAATTGATAGATTTAATATCCAAAAAAGCGCAAAAAATTTAAATTTTCAGAGAAATGAACATAAAATGTGCAAAATTTTATAATACAAATTATAAAAAAGAAAGCAATAAGAATTAATTATACTTTTACAGCAAAAAGAACAAATAAAAATGGTAAGATGTTAATAAAATTATAGATAAGAGCACGTAAAAAGTATATAATCGCCGAAAAAAACATGCAAATGATATAATAGTTACCATAAAAACCAATAACAAACATGGAAATTAGCGACATAGTTACAATGAAGTTGTATTTTTCTGTATATAAATCGCATAAGAATATTGTATTTGTATTCAAGGATAAAGTTACCAACTTGTAGATTTTCTAATCCATCATATAGATTATATAGTATAAACTCAAATAAAAATATGACGGAGATATATAGTGCTGTGATCATTTTTAGAATATATTCCAAATTTTAATAAAAATAACGCGATATTTAAAAACTAAAGCGATAAATAAGGGGGAAAAAAATAAAATTTAGTGAAATGTAAAGAAAAATAATGGTAAAAACTGAACCATGATTATCCTTGATCTAGAAAAAGTATAAAAAATGTACGATTATCATTTATTATCAGTAGTTTTACTTTTATTTTAAAAAGAAACCGGTTGAAGAATATCCAACAGGATTTTAAAAACCAAAAAATATAACGATTCATTTATTAATTAGTTTAAATTACAGAAAATATAATTTTGTGGTATTAGAATCGCACCTTTTAGCGAAAATAAATAAATAAAACCTATTCTAACATTCGGTGATACATTAATAATACCATATAAAGAAACAATATGTGAACTTTATTAAAAAAAAGAACAAATCAAGATTATTATCTATAATATAGATCAAAAAGGTATTAATTATATAGATAAAACGTCTTATAGAAGCTAAATATTATTGAAATATAAGATGCAAGCTTGAATAAATAGTTAACAAATAAATATCTCAAAATCTTTTATTTCGAATGAAAAACGTATAACATAAAAATAAAACTGCAAATCTTGATTTATAATATCGAATAAATAATATTTAGAGTTTAATATTCACAATGTATATTTTATTCGACCCACGTCTAAAATAATTTAAAAAATTATAAATCTTCGGAGTATACCATAATTCTTGAATAAAATTTCAAAAATATGAAAATTCTACTATAATATTTTAGTCTAACAGTAAAGTATGCCAATTCAATAATTTATGTGGATAAAACCATGAATTTTTAAATCTAGAAATGTAAAATTTATGTTCACATTTGAATAGCTAACTATTAGATTTTAGTAAATGCAAGATAATTAAATTAATAAAGCTTCATTTATACTAAAAAGAGGACCGAATGCACATAAAATTGTTTTTAAATATAATAATAAATTTTCTAGTTTTCATCAATTTGTACAAAAAACCAAGATATGATTTATATTTACACATAGAAATGAATTCTAATATAACATTCGATTTTTGATTTTATTTATATAAAAACAGAAACAGTATACAGAATTTATCATAATGTAATAGTTATATCGATTAGAAATGGGTAAAAAAACATATCTTTTATCAACAATATAGTTCAAAATAATAATTAATGTACATTTTAGACATATTAAACAGTTCATCAGTATATAATGTATAAAAATATATGATTTAACATGTAAAGAAGTTTCTCTACAAATTATTTGCGATTTTTTGTTTTTTTAAAATACAGATAACAATCTTTTAAGCATACAAATATACACAGTCTTTTAAAATAATAAGATATAATCTATAAAACATACATAGTCAAACATACAAAAATCCTATTGAAATAGTTAAAAATAAAAAAATATATTTAGTAATATTCAAACTTTTTTATTAAAAAAAAATAAGAGTTAGATACTATTATGCAATTAAATATAATGATTGAAATAGTTATACATGTAAATCGAAAACAATGATTCTTGACAATGAAAAAAAAAACTTATTTATTCTGACATGACTTAGAAAGCAATTTATAAAGAAATAAAACACGTTCAGCATAAACAGGAAAAAAACTTTATTTTTTGAATGTTTTATTTCAGAACTATATAATAGATAAACTATTTTTTATTGTTCATGGATTACAAATAAAAGCTGATATTTAGCAAAAAAAACCCTTTATATACATTTTTTATAAAACTACGAGATTATTAATGTTTCAATATTTCTTTAAAACAAAGATATGTATTTTTTATGTCAATCGAATAGAATTCTACATCAAGAATTGATATAAGCTTTTGATGTATAAGATACACACTCGTATTTACTTTTGTAACATTTCATTCTATTAACAACAAATATAAAAAATTTCATATATACTACAATTTAAATAGAATATTTTTATTAAATCCAGATTTTTAGCAGCCAAGAAAAACCGAAAAACGTATTATATGCTTTTTTGATAAAATATAAAAAATATTTGAAAATTTAAAGAATCTTAAAATGAAAGAGTAGTGAAATTTTGCAATAAAATTATTTATATATGTTATATTTTGTGATTTAGCACAGATTTGGATGTTTTTTTTAGATGCACATAAGTGATAAAAGGCTATTGAGTTTGTAAAGAACTTCAACGCTAATTATTTACCTCACTAAACTTATAAATATTAGAAGAAAAAATAATTATACATGAGTCGGGAATATATATAAACCAGCATAAAAGATTGCAAAAAATCAACATGAACGTGTGATAAATATAATATTAGAGTTCGCCCCTACCATAGAAGGGCGACTGCATTATTGTGTTCATTGCATCGTAATTCTAAAATGAATCTATTTATATAAGAGAACTATAAAGCAGGGATAATCATGTATAAAATTTATACATATTTTTGTAAATAAATACACATATTCTATGGACTGTAAGACAATTTTACTTTGCACTGCGTATTTTATAGAGATGTCAGTTGTTTTCGTATTTTAATTTATTTTTAAAACATGACAGATATAAAAAAATGCCTACCTACTATTTTTATTATATAGATAATATATATAGAATAAATTTAATATGGCAAAAAACAGAAAATGAATCTCCTTAAATATATAGATGTTCAGAAGAATATGAGATTTCAATCATTTACCATAGAAATGTATTAAACTAACACTGTATTCTAAAATATATATTTTTTCTTTAGATCCTAGCTGAACTTTTTAACACCTTTTGAATTGTTTTAACGGTATTTAGTGATAAATAAATAATTTATGATTTATGAAACCTATATTAGGCAATCTGCGGCAGTTTAATCCAATAAAAAATTTTTTTTCATTTAACCACTTACTGAATTACACTTTTTATAGCTGCTTGGGCGACATATATATTTAATAGCATACAATATAGCTCAATAGCTACACAAAAAAATCTTCCTTCAGATTAAAAATCATAAAATTTGTTTTTTTTTAAACTTTCGCAAGCAGGTTGAAACTCAAAATCATGCCTATTTTACGTAAATGTATTATCTAAGCGTGTGAATGGTTTACATAAATTCTATATATCAGTAAAGATTCTATCTCAGTGCTATGCGATATCGATAAAGTTAATATTTTAGAAGATGAAAATTATAAAAAAAAATTTCCGTATAATTGAAAAAAAAGAAAGAAAAAAACATTAATCTTGTTTTACCAATATAATAAAAGCTAAATCTATCGTTCAATTCATAAAAATTACTGAGTTTAGCATTATCCACCCTTTTTTCATATATAAAAAGCATACTAAATAAATACATTTTAAAAAGCATCAAATACAATTAAACGATATATGAAATTTTTTTTATAATTGAATATTAAAATAAGACATCAAAAATATATTCAATATTTTATGTAATTGATTATTAAAAGAAAAAAAAAATAATAGGACCCTTAAACTTTCTATTAAGATCCTAAATTAGATTACAGCTTTCATAATATATATTGATCTATGGTTCAAAACATATTTTTTCGATTTGGAGTATATGATAGTTATTATCACATAAAAAACCCACTAAAATAAAGAAAAAAAATAGTCGACTAAATTTACGCATAAAAGTTTCAAAATCAAGAAAAACATAAAACCTATGATTTTCTAAGTATTTTACGTTACAAAAAGATACTTATAAATTGAAAACTTGTTTTTATTATAAGAAAATAAAATCCCTTTTTTTTGCGATGTTGATTAGTTATTATGAAAAATCGCAGATAATGAGAAATATGAGATAGCCAGAATGTGTATCTTAGCAAATAAAAATATGATCAGCAAGTAAAAATTAGTTTTTTTACCAAACAGGGCTTGTTTCTAGGTTTTTTTTAAGACACAAAAAAATATGGCAACACATAAAACTTGGAATTGATCAAAAAATCAATGAATTCACCTTTTCTGAATAATTAAACATAGTAAAACATATGTACAAATATTCGCTATGTCTATTAGAGTATATAAATATCCATTATATGGCAAAAAAATCCTGAATATAACTAAGTTGGTTATGGCTATATATCCACAAAAAGATGATTTTATCTTCTATCAACTTTAGACAATGTATTTATCATGACATAAATATATATTTTACTATTTCTTTCTATGCTAGTGGACATATTTATCACCACTTATTCGGCCATTCAGCGACATAATTAAGCTAAAAGTAATAAAATTATGTTCAAAAGACAATTGATCTGTCTTTATAGTACAAAAGTAATCCAAAATATGTTTATTCTCATCTCGCTGCAGACATATTATATTTAAAATAGCATAGAAAATCGATAATAAAAATTGATAATTGAAATATTTATAATAAAAACGAATATTATCGTTTAAAAGCTGGTTATTTTAACATAAAGGATTTATTCTATACAACCAGAAAAGTAGAAAACCGCCTAGATAAAGAAAAAAATCAAAGGATTGGTACAAATATGATAATTAAGCCACAAATAATCAATAAAAATTACAATTTATACTCAATAAAATAAGACAATAAACATAGTTTTCTACCAGAGACGTAATTTATATATGAATATTTAAATATTAGTGCATTAAACTGAAAATATCTACATAAAATTCTAATATCTGGTGTCGAAAATATATCTTTTGTATTTTATATCTATTTATATTTTATTTGAAAATTTCATTTTTTACAGAGATGGTTCTATTATTAGATTATAATAAATTACTAAACACGAAAAATATTTCAATTTCACCAGTATATTTCTATATGTTTATGGAAAATAAAATAAAAAACGTAAAAAATAATAATTTATTAACAAGAGGATCTTAAACAAAGAAATAAATAGCAAATGAAATAACATAAAATTATATCACGAAATTTTTCATATTATTGTTTAAATAACAAATAATCTTAACATAAAAAAAAATTTCGGTTTTAAATATTATAAAGAACAATTGATGTGAAGATCTTTAGAGTCAGAAAATCTAGTTTAATGTATATAATAGACAAATAATTGCGTATTATTATTATTTTTGTCGATATATATAATTTTATGGTGATTTATTAATTTATAGATTCTAAATGAAAATTTAAATAAAATCAGAAGAATATTTCGGATAAATATTTTATAAAAAAAAAGTATAATAGTATGTAAAAAAATAATTAAAAAATATAATAAAATTACACAAAATTTGTTGTATCATTATATAAAAAATATTTTACTTTTTTGTCATTCTTTCTCGTAATCTAATTTAAAAGAAAAATCCAATGTTTTGATAACTATATTTTATATCTAGAAAGTTCAAAATTAGAATAGAAAAACAATATACCAGCATATAATTTTATTTAAGAACGCTTTTCTAACATCACGATATGTTCGAATATCTTAATCTAAAGATAAAATATCCAATAATAACAAAATAAAATAAAATAGAATGAATATATTTTTTGTTTATAATAGAAAGAAAAATGCATTGTTCGGAATTTAAAGATAACAATTATAAAAGTATTAAGAATAAGTTATACTTTTACAACAAAAAGTAAATTATTAATAAATATGTGGATTAAGCGATCGTAAAAAGCAAAGAAACATCAAAATACCATAAAAATGGTGGTATAATTGATTTTGAAAAGGATAAAAACATATACATCTCCTATAATAATTGCATTGTTACTATTTAGTTATATATTTATGATCTTAATTACATAAGAATATAAAGACATGAACTTTCGGACTTTAATGTTATCATGACGATGATTAAAAAGATAAACTAAAATAGAAAATCTGATAAAGGATATACAAGGAGAATATTTTTTTTCGAATATATGTCTTTTTTTCAAAAAAAACGTATAATTATTAACTCAATGGATAAAATATCATTTTCTAGACAAAATTTCGAAGAAATAGACGGAAAAATCATGGTAAAAATCGTATAATTTAATTTTCTTATCTAGAAAAGGGGTAAATTTGATCAATGATCATTTTAGATCTGCTTTTTTAGATAAAGGGCAAAAGAAAACTGTTGAGAACATGTCACAGGTTTATAAAAACTAAAAAATTAAAGGATTCATATATTTCTATTTATCAATTCTAGAAAATATATAATTTTGTTATTAGAATCGCGCACTTTTTTCAAACAATAAATAAAAGATATTCTAGTATTGGCAGTGATATAAATAATAAAATATAATTTCATATAAAGTAACAATATTAAACCTTTTATATACATTCTTATGTAAAATTCAAAATGCATAAATCAAGTTTATTATATGTAAAATAAAGCAAATTAGGATATTTAACATATACGATAAAACATCTTATAGAAGCTAAAGATTATTAATACATTAAGACACAAAATTGAATTATTGTAAGCAAATAATTATCACAATTATATCCAACGAAAAACGTAAAACATAAAAACAAAACAACAAATTTTGATATATAAATAATATCAAATAATTATTCAATTTATAGTGTATATTTAATTTATTAAACCCATGTCTTTAATCATTGTAAAATTTGAACCTTCGATTGAATCTTGCTAAAAAAAAATTCAAAAATTAATTTATTTAACCCATGTCTATAATCATTGTAAAATTTGAACCTTCAGACAAAATCCATCTAAATAAAATTTCAAAAAAAAAATTACAAAATTGATTTTATTTAACCCACGTCTAAAATCATTATAAAATATTAATCTTCGGAATATATCATAATTCTTGTATATAATTCTAAAAATATAAAAATTCCACTTCAACATTCTAGTGAAACGCATAATGTATAACAATTCAATATTAACATCATTTATGTGGATAAAACCATGAATTTTCAAATCTAGAAATATGAAATTTATGTTCATATTTGAAAAGCTAACTATTAGATTTATTAAAAAATGGAAGATAAATAGCAACAAAATTGGTTTAAAATATAATAATAAATTTTCTAGTTTTTATCGATTTGTAAAAAAAACAACAAATATATTATTTAGTTTAACAAATAAAAAAAAAATCTAAAATAACATACGATTTTTGATTTTATTTATATAAAAACAGAAAAAGAAACAAAATTTATCATAATGTAATAGTTATATCGATTAGAGAATAAATATAAAAACATTATATTACGGTATTCAAATCAAATGTAATAAAGTATAAAATAATAAAATAGTTCATATAGAAGAGGTTTCTCTGGAAATAAATGTTTTTTGATGTTAATTAAATGACGCAAAAAAACTATAACGCATATGAATAAACTCAGTTTTTTAAAATATCAGAGAAGAATCTATAAAAGTATATATAGTAAAACAAAAATATCGTTTTTAAATAGTTAAACATATAAAAATCTAACGAGTAATATTCAAACCTATTTATAAGAAAAAAAATTATTATGCAATTCAATATTAATCTTTAAATAGTTAAACATATAATTCGAAATCAATTATCTATAAAAACAAAAAAAAAACCTTTTATTCACACAAGGCTTAGTATGCAATTTTATAAACAAATAAAACAGATTATCAAGAAAAGGGAAAAAACACATTGTATTTTTAAGATCAAACTTACACTACGATACAGAGGATAAGTTTTAATAGTTACAGTTCATGGATTTTAAAAACGAAAAACTTCAAATAGTAGCAGAAGGAATTGCATAAAAAACCTTTTTTATATTGTTTCATACCACTAATAGTATTTTTTATCGTTTTTGTCAAACACGGATATGTGATTTTTTATGTCAATCGAATAGATTTAACATCACAAATAAATGTAAACTTTTACTATAGAAAAAAGCATCAGAACTTATTTGTGATAACTTTTGTAGACAATTCATTCTATCAAACATAAATATATTAAATATATTAAATATCTAAAATACAACAATTTAAATAATGCAAGTTATATAAAATCCAGGTTTTATGTTGCCAAGAAATTACGAAAAATGTATTTATTACATTTTTGGATATAATTTTAAAATATTTGGCTGTTGAAGCAATCTTAAAATATAAAAGTGATTATATATTGCAATTATATCACTTATTTATGTTTTATTCTGTAATATATACATATTTTGATGTTTTTTTTTCATTACAAAAAAGTGATAAAAGGCTATGAAATTTGTAAAAGACATCAATGGCTTTATATTTTATTCACTAAAACTGAAAGATTTTAGATGAAGATTAACTGATCATTGAAAACATGGTAAGAAATAATATCATAAACGAGTGATAAATATAATAATAGAGTCGCCCCTACCCTAGAAGGGCGACTCTATTGTTGTGTTCATTGCATCGTAATTCTAAAAATATAAATCTATTTTTTTTATAGAAACATAAAACATAGATTATCATATATAAATTGTCGAATATTTTGCTATAAAATACACTTTTTACAATAAAATTAAGTATTATTTATTTGCACTAGATATAAGATCAACATGTATTGTATTTTTGAATGTTTTTTTATCTTTTTAAACATAACAAATCTACAAAAAGGCTTACTACTTTTTTATTATATGATAAATGCATTATAAATAAATGTTATAAGAAAAAAATATAAAATAAAACTATCAATAACTAGATGTTAATAGAAAAATGTCATGCATATTCTTATATATTTAGGAAATAGTATGTAAAAAGCACTGTATTTTAAAATAGACATTTTTTCTCTATTCTAGCTTAACTATTTGACACTTTATGGATTTTTTTAACAACAATTCGCTATAAATGTACTATTATAGTTATATTCAACATTAGAAGTGTTAATTTGCGGTAGTATAATACCAAAAAAGAGTTTTTATTCAGCTATCTAACAGAATTAGCACCTCTTTATAGTAATTTAGGCGACTATATGTATCAAATAGCATATAACACACCTGACTAGTATATAAAAAATCTCTTTCTTCAAATTTTAGATCATTAAATCTGTTGTTTGTTTTACTTTAGCAAGCAGATTTAAGCTCAAAAACATGTCTATTTTACCAAAATGTGTTATCGAGGAGTGTGTATAATGTACAAAAATTACTATATTTAGTTTTAATTTCATCACAGTGTTATAACAAATCGAAAAAGTTAGTATTTTAGATGATTAGGAATATAAAAAAAATTAAAAAAAAAAGAAGAAAAAAAACATTTTTATATGTTAACTTAAAAAATTTAAACACTTTCTATAACATTTAACAGATTAAAATTACCTATTATAGCATATTCCACCTTTTATTTTCGTACGTAAGAAACATGCCTAAAATATAATATAAATGTACATCGAAGTCAATAAAATAAAAAAAGACAACTTAATCATATATTATTGTCTTTATAAGATATAAATATTTGTTAAATGGGATATATAATTGATTTTGCAAAAAAAGAAAAAAATAATAGGACCCTTAGACTTTCTACTGAATTCTCGAATAAAAATAATATTTATTTAATGTGTATGTCATCGTTTGTCAAACCAATTTTATTATTCTTTTTATTGTATGAAAGATAATTATACGTAGAAAAGCCACTAAAACAAAGAAAAAAAATAGTAGCCTAAATCCCGACATAAAAACTTCAGAAACAAGAAAAAGACAATATTTATGTTTTTTCTCAGTATGCTGCATATAAAAAGATTGTTTTCATATAAAATAGAATTTTATTATAAGAAAAAAAATCCCCTTTTTTCACATTTCATAAAATTATAACGAAAATCGCAAATAATATGTCATATGAATTGAAAAAAACACTTCTTTATGATTTTGAATATATTATAGCATTATAGTCTTCTTTTTTAAACAAACATGGCTTGGTCTTAAGTTTTTTTTTCGAAACAGAAATAGGTATGGCAACACATAAAACTTAAAATTGACCGAAAAATCAATAAATTCACCTTTTACAATGTAAAATAGACTTAAAAACATATTTACAGATATCCGCCATGGCTAAGAGAGTATACAAAATATCTGTTATAATGCAAAATAAAAAAAAACTTGATATAGCTAATTTCATGGTATAATATAGAATAAAAAAGAGATTTTTCTTCATCATAAACGTCAAAAATCGTATTTAATATGCCAATACTATCATTGTCGTAGTTTTTCTATGCTAGCGGACATATTCGGCTTTTCAGGTGACTCGATCCAGCTAAAATATAAAAATAAACATAAAAAAAGACAAAGACAACGTTTCTTTGCATGAAATATATCCAAAATATGTTTTTATATATATCGCAGACATCTTTTGCTATAATAGAGCATAAAAAATTAATAATATAACATAGCACATAGAATATTAATAAAAAAAATCGACTATTATCATAAATTTATCACGGAATAAGCTTTTTATTTTAACATACAAGATATATACATAACCAGAAAGATGAAAAATAATATATATAAATGATAATAAAACAAAAAAAGCTTCTTAAAATGTGAGAATGAAAGAATAAAAATCAATAAAATTACAGATTATGCTATTTAAAATAGAAAAAAAAGACATAATTATATTAAAAAGAACAAATACTATTAGAAATCATACTATAGTAGTGCCTAGAACTAAAGGTATTTATAATAACCAAATAAAAGGTTATGACAATAGAAGATGATTTATTTCGTTTTTTCAAACAATTATACGTTTTTATACATTTTTGTATCTCTTTTGAATAACTTGTCAATTTTTTGTTATAAATGAATAAACGATCAAACTTTATCGATTTTACCAGTATATTTCTTTATATGAAAAAGAAAAAAAATTATAAAAAAATAATAATTTCTTAACAATAGAATCTTAAACAAAGATTTTGCATAATATAACTCACCAATATAGTTTTATCATCACTTTTTTTATAAATACTCTAACTGTATGAAAATATTTATGTTAAAAGAATTATGTAGAACAAATAATGAGAAGTTCTTTAAAGTTGGAAAATCCAGTATAATGTATATTATAGATATATATATTAATTATTGAATAATTATGTTAATCTAATGTGTTTATTGGAAATTCATTAATTGATAGATTTAATATCCAAAAAAGCGCAAAAAATTTAAATTTTCAGAGAAATGAACATAAAATGTGCAAAATTTTATAATACAAATTATAAAAAAGAAAGCAATAAGAATTAATTATACTTTTACAGCAAAAAGAACAAATAAAAATGGTAAGATGTTAATAAAATTATAGATAAGAGCACGTAAAAAGTATATAATCGCCGAAAAAAACATGCAAATGATATAATAGTTACCATAAAAACCAATAACAAACATGGAAATTAGCGACATAGTTACAATGAAGTTGTATTTTTCTGTATATAAATCGCATAAGAATATTGTATTTGTATTCAAGGATAAAGTTACCAACTTGTAGATTTTCTAATCCATCATATAGATTATATAGTATAAACTCAAATAAAAATATGACGGAGATATATAGTGCTGTGATCATTTTTAGAATATATTCCAAATTTTAATAAAAATAACGCGATATTTAAAAACTAAAGCGATAAATAAGGGGGAAAAAAATAAAATTTAGTGAAATGTAAAGAAAAATAATGGTAAAAACTGAACCATGATTATCCTTGATCTAGAAAAAGTATAAAAAATGTACGATTATCATTTATTATCAGTAGTTTTACTTTTATTTTAAAAAGAAACCGGTTGAAGAATATCCAACAGGATTTTAAAAACCAAAAAATATAACGATTCATTTATTAATTAGTTTAAATTACAGAAAATATAATTTTGTGGTATTAGAATCGCACCTTTTAGCGAAAATAAATAAATAAAACCTATTCTAACATTCGGTGATACATTAATAATACCATATAAAGAAACAATATGTGAACTTTATTAAAAAAAAGAACAAATCAAGATTATTATCTATAATATAGATCAAAAAGGTATTAATTATATAGATAAAACGTCTTATAGAAGCTAAATATTATTGAAATATAAGATGCAAGCTTGAATAAATAGTTAACAAATAAATATCTCAAAATCTTTTATTTCGAATGAAAAACGTATAACATAAAAATAAAACTGCAAATCTTGATTTATAATATCGAATAAATAATATTTAGAGTTTAATATTCACAATGTATATTTTATTCGACCCACGTCTAAAATAATTTAAAAAATTATAAATCTTCGGAGTATACCATAATTCTTGAATAAAATTTCAAAAATATGAAAATTCTACTATAATATTTTAGTCTAACAGTAAAGTATGCCAATTCAATAATTTATGTGGATAAAACCATGAATTTTTAAATCTAGAAATGTAAAATTTATGTTCACATTTGAATAGCTAACTATTAGATTTTAGTAAATGCAAGATAATTAAATTAATAAAGCTTCATTTATACTAAAAAGAGGACCGAATGCACATAAAATTGTTTTTAAATATAATAATAAATTTTCTAGTTTTCATCAATTTGTACAAAAAACCAAGATATGATTTATATTTACACATAGAAATGAATTCTAATATAACATTCGATTTTTGATTTTATTTATATAAAAACAGAAACAGTATACAGAATTTATCATAATGTAATAGTTATATCGATTAGAAATGGGTAAAAAAACATATCTTTTATCAACAATATAGTTCAAAATAATAATTAATGTACATTTTAGACATATTAAACAGTTCATCAGTATATAATGTATAAAAATATATGATTTAACATGTAAAGAAGTTTCTCTACAAATTATTTGCGATTTTTTGTTTTTTTAAAATACAGATAACAATCTTTTAAGCATACAAATATACACAGTCTTTTAAAATAATAAGATATAATCTATAAAACATACATAGTCAAACATACAAAAATCCTATTGAAATAGTTAAAAATAAAAAAATATATTTAGTAATATTCAAACTTTTTTATTAAAAAAAAATAAGAGTTAGATACTATTATGCAATTAAATATAATGATTGAAATAGTTATACATGTAAATCGAAAACAATGATTCTTGACAATGAAAAAAAAAACTTATTTATTCTGACATGACTTAGAAAGCAATTTATAAAGAAATAAAACACGTTCAGCATAAACAGGAAAAAAACTTTATTTTTTGAATGTTTTATTTCAGAACTATATAATAGATAAACTATTTTTTATTGTTCATGGATTACAAATAAAAGCTGATATTTAGCAAAAAAAACCCTTTATATACATTTTTTATAAAACTACGAGATTATTAATGTTTCAATATTTCTTTAAAACAAAGATATGTATTTTTTATGTCAATCGAATAGAATTCTACATCAAGAATTGATATAAGCTTTTGATGTATAAGATACACACTCGTATTTACTTTTGTAACATTTCATTCTATTAACAACAAATATAAAAAATTTCATATATACTACAATTTAAATAGAATATTTTTATTAAATCCAGATTTTTAGCAGCCAAGAAAAACCGAAAAACGTATTATATGCTTTTTTGATAAAATATAAAAAATATTTGAAAATTTAAAGAATCTTAAAATGAAAGAGTAGTGAAATTTTGCAATAAAATTATTTATATATGTTATATTTTGTGATTTAGCACAGATTTGGATGTTTTTTTTAGATGCACATAAGTGATAAAAGGCTATTGAGTTTGTAAAGAACTTCAACGCTAATTATTTACCTCACTAAACTTATAAATATTAGAAGAAAAAATAATTATACATGAGTCGGGAATATATATAAACCAGCATAAAAGATTGCAAAAAATCAACATGAACGTGTGATAAATATAATATTAGAGTTCGCCCCTACCATAGAAGGGCGACTGCATTATTGTGTTCATTGCATCGTAATTCTAAAATGAATCTATTTATATAAGAGAACTATAAAGCAGGGATAATCATGTATAAAATTTATACATATTTTTGTAAATAAATACACATATTCTATGGACTGTAAGACAATTTTACTTTGCACTGCGTATTTTATAGAGATGTCAGTTGTTTTCGTATTTTAATTTATTTTTAAAACATGACAGATATAAAAAAATGCCTACCTACTATTTTTATTATATAGATAATATATATAGAATAAATTTAATATGGCAAAAAACAGAAAATGAATCTCCTTAAATATATAGATGTTCAGAAGAATATGAGATTTCAATCATTTACCATAGAAATGTATTAAACTAACACTGTATTCTAAAATATATATTTTTTCTTTAGATCCTAGCTGAACTTTTTAACACCTTTTGAATTGTTTTAACGGTATTTAGTGATAAATAAATAATTTATGATTTATGAAACCTATATTAGGCAATCTGCGGCAGTTTAATCCAATAAAAAATTTTTTTTCATTTAACCACTTACTGAATTACACTTTTTATAGCTGCTTGGGCGACATATATATTTAATAGCATACAATATAGCTCAATAGCTACACAAAAAAATCTTCCTTCAGATTAAAAATCATAAAATTTGTTTTTTTTTAAACTTTCGCAAGCAGGTTGAAACTCAAAATCATGCCTATTTTACGTAAATGTATTATCTAAGCGTGTGAATGGTTTACATAAATTCTATATATCAGTAAAGATTCTATCTCAGTGCTATGCGATATCGATAAAGTTAATATTTTAGAAGATGAAAATTATAAAAAAAAATTTCCGTATAATTGAAAAAAAAGAAAGAAAAAAACATTAATCTTGTTTTACCAATATAATAAAAGCTAAATCTATCGTTCAATTCATAAAAATTACTGAGTTTAGCATTATCCACCCTTTTTTCATATATAAAAAGCATACTAAATAAATACATTTTAAAAAGCATCAAATACAATTAAACGATATATGAAATTTTTTTTATAATTGAATATTAAAATAAGACATCAAAAATATATTCAATATTTTATGTAATTGATTATTAAAAGAAAAAAAAAATAATAGGACCCTTAAACTTTCTATTAAGATCCTAAATTAGATTACAGCTTTCATAATATATATTGATCTATGGTTCAAAACATATTTTTTCGATTTGGAGTATATGATAGTTATTATCACATAAAAAACCCACTAAAATAAAGAAAAAAAATAGTCGACTAAATTTACGCATAAAAGTTTCAAAATCAAGAAAAACATAAAACCTATGATTTTCTAAGTATTTTACGTTACAAAAAGATACTTATAAATTGAAAACTTGTTTTTATTATAAGAAAATAAAATCCCTTTTTTTTGCGATGTTGATTAGTTATTATGAAAAATCGCAGATAATGAGAAATATGAGATAGCCAGAATGTGTATCTTAGCAAATAAAAATATGATCAGCAAGTAAAAATTAGTTTTTTTACCAAACAGGGCTTGTTTCTAGGTTTTTTTTAAGACACAAAAAAATATGGCAACACATAAAACTTGGAATTGATCAAAAAATCAATGAATTCACCTTTTCTGAATAATTAAACATAGTAAAACATATGTACAAATATTCGCTATGTCTATTAGAGTATATAAATATCCATTATATGGCAAAAAAATCCTGAATATAACTAAGTTGGTTATGGCTATATATCCACAAAAAGATGATTTTATCTTCTATCAACTTTAGACAATGTATTTATCATGACATAAATATATATTTTACTATTTCTTTCTATGCTAGTGGACATATTTATCACCACTTATTCGGCCATTCAGCGACATAATTAAGCTAAAAGTAATAAAATTATGTTCAAAAGACAATTGATCTGTCTTTATAGTACAAAAGTAATCCAAAATATGTTTATTCTCATCTCGCTGCAGACATATTATATTTAAAATAGCATAGAAAATCGATAATAAAAATTGATAATTGAAATATTTATAATAAAAACGAATATTATCGTTTAAAAGCTGGTTATTTTAACATAAAGGATTTATTCTATACAACCAGAAAAGTAGAAAACCGCCTAGATAAAGAAAAAAATCAAAGGATTGGTACAAATATGATAATTAAGCCACAAATAATCAATAAAAATTACAATTTATACTCAATAAAATAAGACAATAAACATAGTTTTCTACCAGAGACGTAATTTATATATGAATATTTAAATATTAGTGCATTAAACTGAAAATATCTACATAAAATTCTAATATCTGGTGTCGAAAATATATCTTTTGTATTTTATATCTATTTATATTTTATTTGAAAATTTCATTTTTTACAGAGATGGTTCTATTATTAGATTATAATAAATTACTAAACACGAAAAATATTTCAATTTCACCAGTATATTTCTATATGTTTATGGAAAATAAAATAAAAAACGTAAAAAATAATAATTTATTAACAAGAGGATCTTAAACAAAGAAATAAATAGCAAATGAAATAACATAAAATTATATCACGAAATTTTTCATATTATTGTTTAAATAACAAATAATCTTAACATAAAAAAAAATTTCGGTTTTAAATATTATAAAGAACAATTGATGTGAAGATCTTTAGAGTCAGAAAATCTAGTTTAATGTATATAATAGACAAATAATTGCGTATTATTATTATTTTTGTCGATATATATAATTTTATGGTGATTTATTAATTTATAGATTCTAAATGAAAATTTAAATAAAATCAGAAGAATATTTCGGATAAATATTTTATAAAAAAAAAGTATAATAGTATGTAAAAAAATAATTAAAAAATATAATAAAATTACACAAAATTTGTTGTATCATTATATAAAAAATATTTTACTTTTTTGTCATTCTTTCTCGTAATCTAATTTAAAAGAAAAATCCAATGTTTTGATAACTATATTTTATATCTAGAAAGTTCAAAATTAGAATAGAAAAACAATATACCAGCATATAATTTTATTTAAGAACGCTTTTCTAACATCACGATATGTTCGAATATCTTAATCTAAAGATAAAATATCCAATAATAACAAAATAAAATAAAATAGAATGAATATATTTTTTGTTTATAATAGAAAGAAAAATGCATTGTTCGGAATTTAAAGATAACAATTATAAAAGTATTAAGAATAAGTTATACTTTTACAACAAAAAGTAAATTATTAATAAATATGTGGATTAAGCGATCGTAAAAAGCAAAGAAACATCAAAATACCATAAAAATGGTGGTATAATTGATTTTGAAAAGGATAAAAACATATACATCTCCTATAATAATTGCATTGTTACTATTTAGTTATATATTTATGATCTTAATTACATAAGAATATAAAGACATGAACTTTCGGACTTTAATGTTATCATGACGATGATTAAAAAGATAAACTAAAATAGAAAATCTGATAAAGGATATACAAGGAGAATATTTTTTTTCGAATATATGTCTTTTTTTCAAAAAAAACGTATAATTATTAACTCAATGGATAAAATATCATTTTCTAGACAAAATTTCGAAGAAATAGACGGAAAAATCATGGTAAAAATCGTATAATTTAATTTTCTTATCTAGAAAAGGGGTAAATTTGATCAATGATCATTTTAGATCTGCTTTTTTAGATAAAGGGCAAAAGAAAACTGTTGAGAACATGTCACAGGTTTATAAAAACTAAAAAATTAAAGGATTCATATATTTCTATTTATCAATTCTAGAAAATATATAATTTTGTTATTAGAATCGCGCACTTTTTTCAAACAATAAATAAAAGATATTCTAGTATTGGCAGTGATATAAATAATAAAATATAATTTCATATAAAGTAACAATATTAAACCTTTTATATACATTCTTATGTAAAATTCAAAATGCATAAATCAAGTTTATTATATGTAAAATAAAGCAAATTAGGATATTTAACATATACGATAAAACATCTTATAGAAGCTAAAGATTATTAATACATTAAGACACAAAATTGAATTATTGTAAGCAAATAATTATCACAATTATATCCAACGAAAAACGTAAAACATAAAAACAAAACAACAAATTTTGATATATAAATAATATCAAATAATTATTCAATTTATAGTGTATATTTAATTTATTAAACCCATGTCTTTAATCATTGTAAAATTTGAACCTTCGATTGAATCTTGCTAAAAAAAAATTCAAAAATTAATTTATTTAACCCATGTCTATAATCATTGTAAAATTTGAACCTTCAGACAAAATCCATCTAAATAAAATTTCAAAAAAAAAATTACAAAATTGATTTTATTTAACCCACGTCTAAAATCATTATAAAATATTAATCTTCGGAATATATCATAATTCTTGTATATAATTCTAAAAATATAAAAATTCCACTTCAACATTCTAGTGAAACGCATAATGTATAACAATTCAATATTAACATCATTTATGTGGATAAAACCATGAATTTTCAAATCTAGAAATATGAAATTTATGTTCATATTTGAAAAGCTAACTATTAGATTTATTAAAAAATGGAAGATAAATAGCAACAAAATTGGTTTAAAATATAATAATAAATTTTCTAGTTTTTATCGATTTGTAAAAAAAACAACAAATATATTATTTAGTTTAACAAATAAAAAAAAAATCTAAAATAACATACGATTTTTGATTTTATTTATATAAAAACAGAAAAAGAAACAAAATTTATCATAATATAATAGTTATATCGATTAGAGAATAAATATAAAAACATTATATTACGGTATTCAAATCAAATGTAATAAAGTATAAAATAATAAAATAGTTCATATAGAAGAGGTTTCTCTGGAAATAAATGTTTTTTGATGTTAATTAAATGACGCAAAAAAACTATAACGCATATGAATAAACTCAGTTTTTTAAAATATCAGAGAAGAATCTATAAAAGTATATATAGTAAAACAAAAATATCGTTTTTAAATAGTTAAACATATAAAAATCTAACGAGTAATATTCAAACCTATTTATAAGAAAAAAAATTATTATGCAATTCAATATTAATCTTTAAATAGTTAAACATATAATTCGAAATCAATTATCTATAAAAACAAAAAAAAAACCTTTTATTCACACAAGGCTTAGTATGCAATTTTATAAACAAATAAAACAGATTATCAAGAAAAGGGAAAAAACACATTGTATTTTTAAGATCAAACTTACACTACGATACAGAGGATAAGTTTTAATAGTTACAGTTCATGGATTTTAAAAACGAAAAACTTCAAATAGTAGCAGAAGGAATTGCATAAAAAACCTTTTTTATATTGTTTCATACCACTAATAGTATTTTTTATCGTTTTTGTCAAACACGGATATGTGATTTTTTATGTCAATCGAATAGATTTAACATCACAAATAAATGTAAACTTTTACTATAGAAAAAAGCATCAGAACTTATTTGTGATAACTTTTGTAGACAATTCATTCTATCAAACATAAATATATTAAATATATTAAATATCTAAAATACAACAATTTAAATAATGCAAGTTATATAAAATCCAGGTTTTATGTTGCCAAGAAATTACGAAAAATGTATTTATTACATTTTTGGATATAATTTTAAAATATTTGGCTGTTGAAGCAATCTTAAAATATAAAAGTGATTATATATTGCAATTATATCACTTATTTATGTTTTATTCTGTAATATATACATATTTTGATGTTTTTTTTTCATTACAAAAAAGTGATAAAAGGCTATGAAATTTGTAAAAGACATCAATGGCTTTATATTTTATTCACTAAAACTGAAAGATTTTAGATGAAGATTAACTGATCATTGAAAACATGGTAAGAAATAATATCATAAACGAGTGATAAATATAATAATAGAGTCGCCCCTACCCTAGAAGGGCGACTCTATTGTTGTGTTCATTGCATCGTAATTCTAAAAATATAAATCTATTTTTTTTATAGAAACATAAAACATAGATTATCATATATAAATTGTCGAATATTTTGCTATAAAATACACTTTTTACAATAAAATTAAGTATTATTTATTTGCACTAGATATAAGATCAACATGTATTGTATTTTTGAATGTTTTTTTATCTTTTTAAACATAACAAATCTACAAAAAGGCTTACTACTTTTTTATTATATGATAAATGCATTATAAATAAATGTTATAAGAAAAAAATATAAAATAAAACTATCAATAACTAGATGTTAATAGAAAAATGTCATGCATATTCTTATATATTTAGGAAATAGTATGTAAAAAGCACTGTATTTTAAAATAGACATTTTTTCTCTATTCTAGCTTAACTATTTGACACTTTATGGATTTTTTTAACAACAATTCGCTATAAATGTACTATTATAGTTATATTCAACATTAGAAGTGTTAATTTGCGGTAGTATAATACCAAAAAAGAGTTTTTATTCAGCTATCTAACAGAATTAGCACCTCTTTATAGTAATTTAGGCGACTATATGTATCAAATAGCATATAACACACCTGACTAGTATATAAAAAATCTCTTTCTTCAAATTTTAGATCATTAAATCTGTTGTTTGTTTTACTTTAGCAAGCAGATTTAAGCTCAAAAACATGTCTATTTTACCAAAATGTGTTATCGAGGAGTGTGTATAATGTACAAAAATTACTATATTTAGTTTTAATTTCATCACAGTGTTATAACAAATCGAAAAAGTTAGTATTTTAGATGATTAGGAATATAAAAAAAATTAAAAAAAAAAGAAGAAAAAAAACATTTTTATATGTTAACTTAAAAAATTTAAACACTTTCTATAACATTTAACAGATTAAAATTACCTATTATAGCATATTCCACCTTTTATTTTCGTACGTAAGAAACATGCCTAAAATATAATATAAATGTACATCGAAGTCAATAAAATAAAAAAAGACAACTTAATCATATATTATTGTCTTTATAAGATATAAATATTTGTTAAATGGGATATATAATTGATTTTGCAAAAAAAGAAAAAAATAATAGGACCCTTAGACTTTCTACTGAATTCTCGAATAAAAATAATATTTATTTAATGTGTATGTCATCGTTTGTCAAACCAATTTTATTATTCTTTTTATTGTATGAAAGATAATTATACGTAGAAAAGCCACTAAAACAAAGAAAAAAAATAGTAGCCTAAATCCCGACATAAAAACTTCAGAAACAAGAAAAAGACAATATTTATGTTTTTTCTCAGTATGCTGCATATAAAAAGATTGTTTTCATATAAAATAGAATTTTATTATAAGAAAAAAAATCCCCTTTTTTCACATTTCATAAAATTATAACGAAAATCGCAAATAATATGTCATATGAATTGAAAAAAACACTTCTTTATGATTTTGAATATATTATAGCATTATAGTCTTCTTTTTTAAACAAACATGGCTTGGTCTTAAGTTTTTTTTTCGAAACAGAAATAGGTATGGCAACACATAAAACTTAAAATTGACCGAAAAATCAATAAATTCACCTTTTACAATGTAAAATAGACTTAAAAACATATTTACAGATATCCGCCATGGCTAAGAGAGTATACAAAATATCTGTTATAATGCAAAATAAAAAAAAACTTGATATAGCTAATTTCATGGTATAATATAGAATAAAAAAGAGATTTTTCTTCATCATAAACGTCAAAAATCGTATTTAATATGCCAATACTATCATTGTCGTAGTTTTTCTATGCTAGCGGACATATTCGGCTTTTCAGGTGACTCGATCCAGCTAAAATATAAAAATAAACATAAAAAAAGACAAAGACAACGTTTCTTTGCATGAAATATATCCAAAATATGTTTTTATATATATCGCAGACATCTTTTGCTATAATAGAGCATAAAAAATTAATAATATAACATAGCACATAGAATATTAATAAAAAAAATCGACTATTATCATAAATTTATCACGGAATAAGCTTTTTATTTTAACATACAAGATATATACATAACCAGAAAGATGAAAAATAATATATATAAATGATAATAAAACAAAAAAAGCTTCTTAAAATGTGAGAATGAAAGAATAAAAATCAATAAAATTACAGATTATGCTATTTAAAATAGAAAAAAAAGACATAATTATATTAAAAAGAACAAATACTATTAGAAATCATACTATAGTAGTGCCTAGAACTAAAGGTATTTATAATAACCAAATAAAAGGTTATGACAATAGAAGATGATTTATTTCGTTTTTTCAAACAATTATACGTTTTTATACATTTTTGTATCTCTTTTGAATAACTTGTCAATTTTTTGTTATAAATGAATAAACGATCAAACTTTATCGATTTTACCAGTATATTTCTTTATATGAAAAAGAAAAAAAATTATAAAAAAATAATAATTTCTTAACAATAGAATCTTAAACAAAGATTTTGCATAATATAACTCACCAATATAGTTTTATCATCACTTTTTTTATAAATACTCTAACTGTATGAAAATATTTATGTTAAAAGAATTATGTAGAACAAATAATGAGAAGTTCTTTAAAGTTGGAAAATCCAGTATAATGTATATTATAGATATATATATTAATTATTGAATAATTATGTTAATCTAATGTGTTTATTGGAAATTCATTAATTGATAGATTTAATATCCAAAAAAGCGCAAAAAATTTAAATTTTCAGAGAAATGAACATAAAATGTGCAAAATTTTATAATACAAATTATAAAAAAGAAAGCAATAAGAATTAATTATACTTTTACAGCAAAAAGAACAAATAAAAATGGTAAGATGTTAATAAAATTATAGATAAGAGCACGTAAAAAGTATATAATCGCCGAAAAAAACATGCAAATGATATAATAGTTACCATAAAAACCAATAACAAACATGGAAATTAGCGACATAGTTACAATGAAGTTGTATTTTTCTGTATATAAATCGCATAAGAATATTGTATTTGTATTCAAGGATAAAGTTACCAACTTGTAGATTTTCTAATCCATCATATAGATTATATAGTATAAACTCAAATAAAAATATGACGGAGATATATAGTGCTGTGATCATTTTTAGAATATATTCCAAATTTTAATAAAAATAACGCGATATTTAAAAACTAAAGCGATAAATAAGGGGGAAAAAAATAAAATTTAGTGAAATGTAAAGAAAAATAATGGTAAAAACTGAACCATGATTATCCTTGATCTAGAAAAAGTATAAAAAATGTACGATTATCATTTATTATCAGTAGTTTTACTTTTATTTTAAAAAGAAACCGGTTGAAGAATATCCAACAGGATTTTAAAAACCAAAAAATATAACGATTCATTTATTAATTAGTTTAAATTACAGAAAATATAATTTTGTGGTATTAGAATCGCACCTTTTAGCGAAAATAAATAAATAAAACCTATTCTAACATTCGGTGATACATTAATAATACCATATAAAGAAACAATATGTGAACTTTATTAAAAAAAAGAACAAATCAAGATTATTATCTATAATATAGATCAAAAAGGTATTAATTATATAGATAAAACGTCTTATAGAAGCTAAATATTATTGAAATATAAGATGCAAGCTTGAATAAATAGTTAACAAATAAATATCTCAAAATCTTTTATTTCGAATGAAAAACGTATAACATAAAAATAAAACTGCAAATCTTGATTTATAATATCGAATAAATAATATTTAGAGTTTAATATTCACAATGTATATTTTATTCGACCCACGTCTAAAATAATTTAAAAAATTATAAATCTTCGGAGTATACCATAATTCTTGAATAAAATTTCAAAAATATGAAAATTCTACTATAATATTTTAGTCTAACAGTAAAGTATGCCAATTCAATAATTTATGTGGATAAAACCATGAATTTTTAAATCTAGAAATGTAAAATTTATGTTCACATTTGAATAGCTAACTATTAGATTTTAGTAAATGCAAGATAATTAAATTAATAAAGCTTCATTTATACTAAAAAGAGGACCGAATGCACATAAAATTGTTTTTAAATATAATAATAAATTTTCTAGTTTTCATCAATTTGTACAAAAAACCAAGATATGATTTATATTTACACATAGAAATGAATTCTAATATAACATTCGATTTTTGATTTTATTTATATAAAAACAGAAACAGTATACAGAATTTATCATAATGTAATAGTTATATCGATTAGAAATGGGTAAAAAAACATATCTTTTATCAACAATATAGTTCAAAATAATAATTAATGTACATTTTAGACATATTAAACAGTTCATCAGTATATAATGTATAAAAATATATGATTTAACATGTAAAGAAGTTTCTCTACAAATTATTTGCGATTTTTTGTTTTTTTAAAATACAGATAACAATCTTTTAAGCATACAAATATACACAGTCTTTTAAAATAATAAGATATAATCTATAAAACATACATAGTCAAACATACAAAAATCCTATTGAAATAGTTAAAAATAAAAAAATATATTTAGTAATATTCAAACTTTTTTATTAAAAAAAAATAAGAGTTAGATACTATTATGCAATTAAATATAATGATTGAAATAGTTATACATGTAAATCGAAAACAATGATTCTTGACAATGAAAAAAAAAACTTATTTATTCTGACATGACTTAGAAAGCAATTTATAAAGAAATAAAACACGTTCAGCATAAACAGGAAAAAAACTTTATTTTTTGAATGTTTTATTTCAGAACTATATAATAGATAAACTATTTTTTATTGTTCATGGATTACAAATAAAAGCTGATATTTAGCAAAAAAAACCCTTTATATACATTTTTTATAAAACTACGAGATTATTAATGTTTCAATATTTCTTTAAAACAAAGATATGTATTTTTTATGTCAATCGAATAGAATTCTACATCAAGAATTGATATAAGCTTTTGATGTATAAGATACACACTCGTATTTACTTTTGTAACATTTCATTCTATTAACAACAAATATAAAAAATTTCATATATACTACAATTTAAATAGAATATTTTTATTAAATCCAGATTTTTAGCAGCCAAGAAAAACCGAAAAACGTATTATATGCTTTTTTGATAAAATATAAAAAATATTTGAAAATTTAAAGAATCTTAAAATGAAAGAGTAGTGAAATTTTGCAATAAAATTATTTATATATGTTATATTTTGTGATTTAGCACAGATTTGGATGTTTTTTTTAGATGCACATAAGTGATAAAAGGCTATTGAGTTTGTAAAGAACTTCAACGCTAATTATTTACCTCACTAAACTTATAAATATTAGAAGAAAAAATAATTATACATGAGTCGGGAATATATATAAACCAGCATAAAAGATTGCAAAAAATCAACATGAACGTGTGATAAATATAATATTAGAGTTCGCCCCTACCATAGAAGGGCGACTGCATTATTGTGTTCATTGCATCGTAATTCTAAAATGAATCTATTTATATAAGAGAACTATAAAGCAGGGATAATCATGTATAAAATTTATACATATTTTTGTAAATAAATACACATATTCTATGGACTGTAAGACAATTTTACTTTGCACTGCGTATTTTATAGAGATGTCAGTTGTTTTCGTATTTTAATTTATTTTTAAAACATGACAGATATAAAAAAATGCCTACCTACTATTTTTATTATATAGATAATATATATAGAATAAATTTAATATGGCAAAAAACAGAAAATGAATCTCCTTAAATATATAGATGTTCAGAAGAATATGAGATTTCAATCATTTACCATAGAAATGTATTAAACTAACACTGTATTCTAAAATATATATTTTTTCTTTAGATCCTAGCTGAACTTTTTAACACCTTTTGAATTGTTTTAACGGTATTTAGTGATAAATAAATAATTTATGATTTATGAAACCTATATTAGGCAATCTGCGGCAGTTTAATCCAATAAAAAATTTTTTTTCATTTAACCACTTACTGAATTACACTTTTTATAGCTGCTTGGGCGACATATATATTTAATAGCATACAATATAGCTCAATAGCTACACAAAAAAATCTTCCTTCAGATTAAAAATCATAAAATTTGTTTTTTTTTAAACTTTCGCAAGCAGGTTGAAACTCAAAATCATGCCTATTTTACGTAAATGTATTATCTAAGCGTGTGAATGGTTTACATAAATTCTATATATCAGTAAAGATTCTATCTCAGTGCTATGCGATATCGATAAAGTTAATATTTTAGAAGATGAAAATTATAAAAAAAAATTTCCGTATAATTGAAAAAAAAGAAAGAAAAAAACATTAATCTTGTTTTACCAATATAATAAAAGCTAAATCTATCGTTCAATTCATAAAAATTACTGAGTTTAGCATTATCCACCCTTTTTTCATATATAAAAAGCATACTAAATAAATACATTTTAAAAAGCATCAAATACAATTAAACGATATATGAAATTTTTTTTATAATTGAATATTAAAATAAGACATCAAAAATATATTCAATATTTTATGTAATTGATTATTAAAAGAAAAAAAAAATAATAGGACCCTTAAACTTTCTATTAAGATCCTAAATTAGATTACAGCTTTCATAATATATATTGATCTATGGTTCAAAACATATTTTTTCGATTTGGAGTATATGATAGTTATTATCACATAAAAAACCCACTAAAATAAAGAAAAAAAATAGTCGACTAAATTTACGCATAAAAGTTTCAAAATCAAGAAAAACATAAAACCTATGATTTTCTAAGTATTTTACGTTACAAAAAGATACTTATAAATTGAAAACTTGTTTTTATTATAAGAAAATAAAATCCCTTTTTTTTGCGATGTTGATTAGTTATTATGAAAAATCGCAGATAATGAGAAATATGAGATAGCCAGAATGTGTATCTTAGCAAATAAAAATATGATCAGCAAGTAAAAATTAGTTTTTTTACCAAACAGGGCTTGTTTCTAGGTTTTTTTTAAGACACAAAAAAATATGGCAACACATAAAACTTGGAATTGATCAAAAAATCAATGAATTCACCTTTTCTGAATAATTAAACATAGTAAAACATATGTACAAATATTCGCTATGTCTATTAGAGTATATAAATATCCATTATATGGCAAAAAAATCCTGAATATAACTAAGTTGGTTATGGCTATATATCCACAAAAAGATGATTTTATCTTCTATCAACTTTAGACAATGTATTTATCATGACATAAATATATATTTTACTATTTCTTTCTATGCTAGTGGACATATTTATCACCACTTATTCGGCCATTCAGCGACATAATTAAGCTAAAAGTAATAAAATTATGTTCAAAAGACAATTGATCTGTCTTTATAGTACAAAAGTAATCCAAAATATGTTTATTCTCATCTCGCTGCAGACATATTATATTTAAAATAGCATAGAAAATCGATAATAAAAATTGATAATTGAAATATTTATAATAAAAACGAATATTATCGTTTAAAAGCTGGTTATTTTAACATAAAGGATTTATTCTATACAACCAGAAAAGTAGAAAACCGCCTAGATAAAGAAAAAAATCAAAGGATTGGTACAAATATGATAATTAAGCCACAAATAATCAATAAAAATTACAATTTATACTCAATAAAATAAGACAATAAACATAGTTTTCTACCAGAGACGTAATTTATATATGAATATTTAAATATTAGTGCATTAAACTGAAAATATCTACATAAAATTCTAATATCTGGTGTCGAAAATATATCTTTTGTATTTTATATCTATTTATATTTTATTTGAAAATTTCATTTTTTACAGAGATGGTTCTATTATTAGATTATAATAAATTACTAAACACGAAAAATATTTCAATTTCACCAGTATATTTCTATATGTTTATGGAAAATAAAATAAAAAACGTAAAAAATAATAATTTATTAACAAGAGGATCTTAAACAAAGAAATAAATAGCAAATGAAATAACATAAAATTATATCACGAAATTTTTCATATTATTGTTTAAATAACAAATAATCTTAACATAAAAAAAAATTTCGGTTTTAAATATTATAAAGAACAATTGATGTGAAGATCTTTAGAGTCAGAAAATCTAGTTTAATGTATATAATAGACAAATAATTGCGTATTATTATTATTTTTGTCGATATATATAATTTTATGGTGATTTATTAATTTATAGATTCTAAATGAAAATTTAAATAAAATCAGAAGAATATTTCGGATAAATATTTTATAAAAAAAAAGTATAATAGTATGTAAAAAAATAATTAAAAAATATAATAAAATTACACAAAATTTGTTGTATCATTATATAAAAAATATTTTACTTTTTTGTCATTCTTTCTCGTAATCTAATTTAAAAGAAAAATCCAATGTTTTGATAACTATATTTTATATCTAGAAAGTTCAAAATTAGAATAGAAAAACAATATACCAGCATATAATTTTATTTAAGAACGCTTTTCTAACATCACGATATGTTCGAATATCTTAATCTAAAGATAAAATATCCAATAATAACAAAATAAAATAAAATAGAATGAATATATTTTTTGTTTATAATAGAAAGAAAAATGCATTGTTCGGAATTTAAAGATAACAATTATAAAAGTATTAAGAATAAGTTATACTTTTACAACAAAAAGTAAATTATTAATAAATATGTGGATTAAGCGATCGTAAAAAGCAAAGAAACATCAAAATACCATAAAAATGGTGGTATAATTGATTTTGAAAAGGATAAAAACATATACATCTCCTATAATAATTGCATTGTTACTATTTAGTTATATATTTATGATCTTAATTACATAAGAATATAAAGACATGAACTTTCGGACTTTAATGTTATCATGACGATGATTAAAAAGATAAACTAAAATAGAAAATCTGATAAAGGATATACAAGGAGAATATTTTTTTTCGAATATATGTCTTTTTTTCAAAAAAAACGTATAATTATTAACTCAATGGATAAAATATCATTTTCTAGACAAAATTTCGAAGAAATAGACGGAAAAATCATGGTAAAAATCGTATAATTTAATTTTCTTATCTAGAAAAGGGGTAAATTTGATCAATGATCATTTTAGATCTGCTTTTTTAGATAAAGGGCAAAAGAAAACTGTTGAGAACATGTCACAGGTTTATAAAAACTAAAAAATTAAAGGATTCATATATTTCTATTTATCAATTCTAGAAAATATATAATTTTGTTATTAGAATCGCGCACTTTTTTCAAACAATAAATAAAAGATATTCTAGTATTGGCAGTGATATAAATAATAAAATATAATTTCATATAAAGTAACAATATTAAACCTTTTATATACATTCTTATGTAAAATTCAAAATGCATAAATCAAGTTTATTATATGTAAAATAAAGCAAATTAGGATATTTAACATATACGATAAAACATCTTATAGAAGCTAAAGATTATTAATACATTAAGACACAAAATTGAATTATTGTAAGCAAATAATTATCACAATTATATCCAACGAAAAACGTAAAACATAAAAACAAAACAACAAATTTTGATATATAAATAATATCAAATAATTATTCAATTTATAGTGTATATTTAATTTATTAAACCCATGTCTTTAATCATTGTAAAATTTGAACCTTCGATTGAATCTTGCTAAAAAAAAATTCAAAAATTAATTTATTTAACCCATGTCTATAATCATTGTAAAATTTGAACCTTCAGACAAAATCCATCTAAATAAAATTTCAAAAAAAAAATTACAAAATTGATTTTATTTAACCCACGTCTAAAATCATTATAAAATATTAATCTTCGGAATATATCATAATTCTTGTATATAATTCTAAAAATATAAAAATTCCACTTCAACATTCTAGTGAAACGCATAATGTATAACAATTCAATATTAACATCATTTATGTGGATAAAACCATGAATTTTCAAATCTAGAAATATGAAATTTATGTTCATATTTGAAAAGCTAACTATTAGATTTATTAAAAAATGGAAGATAAATAGCAACAAAATTGGTTTAAAATATAATAATAAATTTTCTAGTTTTTATCGATTTGTAAAAAAAACAACAAATATATTATTTAGTTTAACAAATAAAAAAAAAATCTAAAATAACATACGATTTTTGATTTTATTTATATAAAAACAGAAAAAGAAACAAAATTTATCATAATGTAATAGTTATATCGATTAGAGAATAAATATAAAAACATTATATTACGGTATTCAAATCAAATGTAATAAAGTATAAAATAATAAAATAGTTCATATAGAAGAGGTTTCTCTGGAAATAAATGTTTTTTGATGTTAATTAAATGACGCAAAAAAACTATAACGCATATGAATAAACTCAGTTTTTTAAAATATCAGAGAAGAATCTATAAAAGTATATATAGTAAAACAAAAATATCGTTTTTAAATAGTTAAACATATAAAAATCTAACGAGTAATATTCAAACCTATTTATAAGAAAAAAAATTATTATGCAATTCAATATTAATCTTTAAATAGTTAAACATATAATTCGAAATCAATTATCTATAAAAACAAAAAAAAAACCTTTTATTCACACAAGGCTTAGTATGCAATTTTATAAACAAATAAAACAGATTATCAAGAAAAGGGAAAAAACACATTGTATTTTTAAGATCAAACTTACACTACGATACAGAGGATAAGTTTTAATAGTTACAGTTCATGGATTTTAAAAACGAAAAACTTCAAATAGTAGCAGAAGGAATTGCATAAAAAACCTTTTTTATATTGTTTCATACCACTAATAGTATTTTTTATCGTTTTTGTCAAACACGGATATGTGATTTTTTATGTCAATCGAATAGATTTAACATCACAAATAAATGTAAACTTTTACTATAGAAAAAAGCATCAGAACTTATTTGTGATAACTTTTGTAGACAATTCATTCTATCAAACATAAATATATTAAATATATTAAATATCTAAAATACAACAATTTAAATAATGCAAGTTATATAAAATCCAGGTTTTATGTTGCCAAGAAATTACGAAAAATGTATTTATTACATTTTTGGATATAATTTTAAAATATTTGGCTGTTGAAGCAATCTTAAAATATAAAAGTGATTATATATTGCAATTATATCACTTATTTATGTTTTATTCTGTAATATATACATATTTTGATGTTTTTTTTTCATTACAAAAAAGTGATAAAAGGCTATGAAATTTGTAAAAGACATCAATGGCTTTATATTTTATTCACTAAAACTGAAAGATTTTAGATGAAGATTAACTGATCATTGAAAACATGGTAAGAAATAATATCATAAACGAGTGATAAATATAATAATAGAGTCGCCCCTACCCTAGAAGGGCGACTCTATTGTTGTGTTCATTGCATCGTAATTCTAAAAATATAAATCTATTTTTTTTATAGAAACATAAAACATAGATTATCATATATAAATTGTCGAATATTTTGCTATAAAATACACTTTTTACAATAAAATTAAGTATTATTTATTTGCACTAGATATAAGATCAACATGTATTGTATTTTTGAATGTTTTTTTATCTTTTTAAACATAACAAATCTACAAAAAGGCTTACTACTTTTTTATTATATGATAAATGCATTATAAATAAATGTTATAAGAAAAAAATATAAAATAAAACTATCAATAACTAGATGTTAATAGAAAAATGTCATGCATATTCTTATATATTTAGGAAATAGTATGTAAAAAGCACTGTATTTTAAAATAGACATTTTTTCTCTATTCTAGCTTAACTATTTGACACTTTATGGATTTTTTTAACAACAATTCGCTATAAATGTACTATTATAGTTATATTCAACATTAGAAGTGTTAATTTGCGGTAGTATAATACCAAAAAAGAGTTTTTATTCAGCTATCTAACAGAATTAGCACCTCTTTATAGTAATTTAGGCGACTATATGTATCAAATAGCATATAACACACCTGACTAGTATATAAAAAATCTCTTTCTTCAAATTTTAGATCATTAAATCTGTTGTTTGTTTTACTTTAGCAAGCAGATTTAAGCTCAAAAACATGTCTATTTTACCAAAATGTGTTATCGAGGAGTGTGTATAATGTACAAAAATTACTATATTTAGTTTTAATTTCATCACAGTGTTATAACAAATCGAAAAAGTTAGTATTTTAGATGATTAGGAATATAAAAAAAATTAAAAAAAAAAGAAGAAAAAAAACATTTTTATATGTTAACTTAAAAAATTTAAACACTTTCTATAACATTTAACAGATTAAAATTACCTATTATAGCATATTCCACCTTTTATTTTCGTACGTAAGAAACATGCCTAAAATATAATATAAATGTACATCGAAGTCAATAAAATAAAAAAAGACAACTTAATCATATATTATTGTCTTTATAAGATATAAATATTTGTTAAATGGGATATATAATTGATTTTGCAAAAAAAGAAAAAAATAATAGGACCCTTAGACTTTCTACTGAATTCTCGAATAAAAATAATATTTATTTAATGTGTATGTCATCGTTTGTCAAACCAATTTTATTATTCTTTTTATTGTATGAAAGATAATTATACGTAGAAAAGCCACTAAAACAAAGAAAAAAAATAGTAGCCTAAATCCCGACATAAAAACTTCAGAAACAAGAAAAAGACAATATTTATGTTTTTTCTCAGTATGCTGCATATAAAAAGATTGTTTTCATATAAAATAGAATTTTATTATAAGAAAAAAAATCCCCTTTTTTCACATTTCATAAAATTATAACGAAAATCGCAAATAATATGTCATATGAATTGAAAAAAACACTTCTTTATGATTTTGAATATATTATAGCATTATAGTCTTCTTTTTTAAACAAACATGGCTTGGTCTTAAGTTTTTTTTTCGAAACAGAAATAGGTATGGCAACACATAAAACTTAAAATTGACCGAAAAATCAATAAATTCACCTTTTACAATGTAAAATAGACTTAAAAACATATTTACAGATATCCGCCATGGCTAAGAGAGTATACAAAATATCTGTTATAATGCAAAATAAAAAAAAACTTGATATAGCTAATTTCATGGTATAATATAGAATAAAAAAGAGATTTTTCTTCATCATAAACGTCAAAAATCGTATTTAATATGCCAATACTATCATTGTCGTAGTTTTTCTATGCTAGCGGACATATTCGGCTTTTCAGGTGACTCGATCCAGCTAAAATATAAAAATAAACATAAAAAAAGACAAAGACAACGTTTCTTTGCATGAAATATATCCAAAATATGTTTTTATATATATCGCAGACATCTTTTGCTATAATAGAGCATAAAAAATTAATAATATAACATAGCACATAGAATATTAATAAAAAAAATCGACTATTATCATAAATTTATCACGGAATAAGCTTTTTATTTTAACATACAAGATATATACATAACCAGAAAGATGAAAAATAATATATATAAATGATAATAAAACAAAAAAAGCTTCTTAAAATGTGAGAATGAAAGAATAAAAATCAATAAAATTACAGATTATGCTATTTAAAATAGAAAAAAAAGACATAATTATATTAAAAAGAACAAATACTATTAGAAATCATACTATAGTAGTGCCTAGAACTAAAGGTATTTATAATAACCAAATAAAAGGTTATGACAATAGAAGATGATTTATTTCGTTTTTTCAAACAATTATACGTTTTTATACATTTTTGTATCTCTTTTGAATAACTTGTCAATTTTTTGTTATAAATGAATAAACGATCAAACTTTATCGATTTTACCAGTATATTTCTTTATATGAAAAAGAAAAAAAATTATAAAAAAATAATAATTTCTTAACAATAGAATCTTAAACAAAGATTTTGCATAATATAACTCACCAATATAGTTTTATCATCACTTTTTTTATAAATACTCTAACTGTATGAAAATATTTATGTTAAAAGAATTATGTAGAACAAATAATGAGAAGTTCTTTAAAGTTGGAAAATCCAGTATAATGTATATTATAGATATATATATTAATTATTGAATAATTATGTTAATCTAATGTGTTTATTGGAAATTCATTAATTGATAGATTTAATATCCAAAAAAGCGCAAAAAATTTAAATTTTCAGAGAAATGAACATAAAATGTGCAAAATTTTATAATACAAATTATAAAAAAGAAAGCAATAAGAATTAATTATACTTTTACAGCAAAAAGAACAAATAAAAATGGTAAGATGTTAATAAAATTATAGATAAGAGCACGTAAAAAGTATATAATCGCCGAAAAAAACATGCAAATGATATAATAGTTACCATAAAAACCAATAACAAACATGGAAATTAGCGACATAGTTACAATGAAGTTGTATTTTTCTGTATATAAATCGCATAAGAATATTGTATTTGTATTCAAGGATAAAGTTACCAACTTGTAGATTTTCTAATCCATCATATAGATTATATAGTATAAACTCAAATAAAAATATGACGGAGATATATAGTGCTGTGATCATTTTTAGAATATATTCCAAATTTTAATAAAAATAACGCGATATTTAAAAACTAAAGCGATAAATAAGGGGGAAAAAAATAAAATTTAGTGAAATGTAAAGAAAAATAATGGTAAAAACTGAACCATGATTATCCTTGATCTAGAAAAAGTATAAAAAATGTACGATTATCATTTATTATCAGTAGTTTTACTTTTATTTTAAAAAGAAACCGGTTGAAGAATATCCAACAGGATTTTAAAAACCAAAAAATATAACGATTCATTTATTAATTAGTTTAAATTACAGAAAATATAATTTTGTGGTATTAGAATCGCACCTTTTAGCGAAAATAAATAAATAAAACCTATTCTAACATTCGGTGATACATTAATAATACCATATAAAGAAACAATATGTGAACTTTATTAAAAAAAAGAACAAATCAAGATTATTATCTATAATATAGATCAAAAAGGTATTAATTATATAGATAAAACGTCTTATAGAAGCTAAATATTATTGAAATATAAGATGCAAGCTTGAATAAATAGTTAACAAATAAATATCTCAAAATCTTTTATTTCGAATGAAAAACGTATAACATAAAAATAAAACTGCAAATCTTGATTTATAATATCGAATAAATAATATTTAGAGTTTAATATTCACAATGTATATTTTATTCGACCCACGTCTAAAATAATTTAAAAAATTATAAATCTTCGGAGTATACCATAATTCTTGAATAAAATTTCAAAAATATGAAAATTCTACTATAATATTTTAGTCTAACAGTAAAGTATGCCAATTCAATAATTTATGTGGATAAAACCATGAATTTTTAAATCTAGAAATGTAAAATTTATGTTCACATTTGAATAGCTAACTATTAGATTTTAGTAAATGCAAGATAATTAAATTAATAAAGCTTCATTTATACTAAAAAGAGGACCGAATGCACATAAAATTGTTTTTAAATATAATAATAAATTTTCTAGTTTTCATCAATTTGTACAAAAAACCAAGATATGATTTATATTTACACATAGAAATGAATTCTAATATAACATTCGATTTTTGATTTTATTTATATAAAAACAGAAACAGTATACAGAATTTATCATAATGTAATAGTTATATCGATTAGAAATGGGTAAAAAAACATATCTTTTATCAACAATATAGTTCAAAATAATAATTAATGTACATTTTAGACATATTAAACAGTTCATCAGTATATAATGTATAAAAATATATGATTTAACATGTAAAGAAGTTTCTCTACAAATTATTTGCGATTTTTTGTTTTTTTAAAATACAGATAACAATCTTTTAAGCATACAAATATACACAGTCTTTTAAAATAATAAGATATAATCTATAAAACATACATAGTCAAACATACAAAAATCCTATTGAAATAGTTAAAAATAAAAAAATATATTTAGTAATATTCAAACTTTTTTATTAAAAAAAAATAAGAGTTAGATACTATTATGCAATTAAATATAATGATTGAAATAGTTATACATGTAAATCGAAAACAATGATTCTTGACAATGAAAAAAAAAACTTATTTATTCTGACATGACTTAGAAAGCAATTTATAAAGAAATAAAACACGTTCAGCATAAACAGGAAAAAAACTTTATTTTTTGAATGTTTTATTTCAGAACTATATAATAGATAAACTATTTTTTATTGTTCATGGATTACAAATAAAAGCTGATATTTAGCAAAAAAAACCCTTTATATACATTTTTTATAAAACTACGAGATTATTAATGTTTCAATATTTCTTTAAAACAAAGATATGTATTTTTTATGTCAATCGAATAGAATTCTACATCAAGAATTGATATAAGCTTTTGATGTATAAGATACACACTCGTATTTACTTTTGTAACATTTCATTCTATTAACAACAAATATAAAAAATTTCATATATACTACAATTTAAATAGAATATTTTTATTAAATCCAGATTTTTAGCAGCCAAGAAAAACCGAAAAACGTATTATATGCTTTTTTGATAAAATATAAAAAATATTTGAAAATTTAAAGAATCTTAAAATGAAAGAGTAGTGAAATTTTGCAATAAAATTATTTATATATGTTATATTTTGTGATTTAGCACAGATTTGGATGTTTTTTTTAGATGCACATAAGTGATAAAAGGCTATTGAGTTTGTAAAGAACTTCAACGCTAATTATTTACCTCACTAAACTTATAAATATTAGAAGAAAAAATAATTATACATGAGTCGGGAATATATATAAACCAGCATAAAAGATTGCAAAAAATCAACATGAACGTGTGATAAATATAATATTAGAGTTCGCCCCTACCATAGAAGGGCGACTGCATTATTGTGTTCATTGCATCGTAATTCTAAAATGAATCTATTTATATAAGAGAACTATAAAGCAGGGATAATCATGTATAAAATTTATACATATTTTTGTAAATAAATACACATATTCTATGGACTGTAAGACAATTTTACTTTGCACTGCGTATTTTATAGAGATGTCAGTTGTTTTCGTATTTTAATTTATTTTTAAAACATGACAGATATAAAAAAATGCCTACCTACTATTTTTATTATATAGATAATATATATAGAATAAATTTAATATGGCAAAAAACAGAAAATGAATCTCCTTAAATATATAGATGTTCAGAAGAATATGAGATTTCAATCATTTACCATAGAAATGTATTAAACTAACACTGTATTCTAAAATATATATTTTTTCTTTAGATCCTAGCTGAACTTTTTAACACCTTTTGAATTGTTTTAACGGTATTTAGTGATAAATAAATAATTTATGATTTATGAAACCTATATTAGGCAATCTGCGGCAGTTTAATCCAATAAAAAATTTTTTTTCATTTAACCACTTACTGAATTACACTTTTTATAGCTGCTTGGGCGACATATATATTTAATAGCATACAATATAGCTCAAAAGCTACACAAAAAAATCTTCCTTCAGATTAAAAATCATAAAATTTGTTTTTTTTTAAACTTTCGCAAGCAGGTTGAAACTCAAAATCATGCCTATTTTACGTAAATGTATTATCTAAGCGTGTGAATGGTTTACATAAATTCTATATATCAGTAAAGATTCTATCTCAGTGCTATGCGATATCGATAAAGTTAATATTTTAGAAGATGAAAATTATAAAAAAAAATTTCCGTATAATTGAAAAAAAAGAAAGAAAAAAACATTAATCTTGTTTTACCAATATAATAAAAGCTAAATCTATCGTTCAATTCATAAAAATTACTGAGTTTAGCATTATCCACCCTTTTTTCATATATAAAAAGCATACTAAATAAATACATTTTAAAAAGCATCAAATACAATTAAACGATATATGAAATTTTTTTTATAATTGAATATTAAAATAAGACATCAAAAATATATTCAATATTTTATGTAATTGATTATTAAAAGAAAAAAAAAATAATAGGACCCTTAAACTTTCTATTAAGATCCTAAATTAGATTACAGCTTTCATAATATATATTGATCTATGGTTCAAAACATATTTTTTCGATTTGGAGTATATGATAGTTATTATCACATAAAAAACCCACTAAAATAAAGAAAAAAAATAGTCGACTAAATTTACGCATAAAAGTTTCAAAATCAAGAAAAACATAAAACCTATGATTTTCTAAGTATTTTACGTTACAAAAAGATACTTATAAATTGAAAACTTGTTTTTATTATAAGAAAATAAAATCCCTTTTTTTTGCGATGTTGATTAGTTATTATGAAAAATCGCAGATAATGAGAAATATGAGATAGCCAGAATGTGTATCTTAGCAAATAAAAATATGATCAGCAAGTAAAAATTGGTTTTTTTACCAAACAGGGCTTGTTTCTAGGTTTTTTTTAAGACACAAAAAAATATGGCAACACATAAAACTTGGAATTGATCAAAAAATCAATGAATTCACCTTTTCTGAATAATTAAACATAGTAAAACATATGTACAAATATTCGCTATGTCTATTAGAGTATATAAATATCCATTATATGGCAAAAAAATCCTGAATATAACTAAGTTGGTTATGGCTATATATCCACAAAAAGATGATTTTATCTTCTATCAACTTTAGACAATGTATTTATCATGACATAAATATATATTTTACTATTTCTTTCTATGCTAGTGGACATATTTATCACCACTTATTCGGCCATTCAGCGACATAATTAAGCTAAAAGTAATAAAATTATGTTCAAAAGACAATTGATCTGTCTTTATAGTACAAAAGTAATCCAAAATATGTTTATTCTCATCTCGCTGCAGACATATTATATTTAAAATAGCATAGAAAATCGATAATAAAAATTGATAATTGAAATATTTATAATAAAAACGAATATTATCGTTTAAAAGCTGGTTATTTTAACATAAAGGATTTATTCTATACAACCAGAAAAGTAGAAAACCGCCTAGATAAAGAAAAAAATCAAAGGATTGGTACAAATATGATAATTAAGCCACAAATAATCAATAAAAATTACAATTTATACTCAATAAAATAAGACAATAAACATAGTTTTCTACCAGAGACGTAATTTATATATGAATATTTAAATATTAGTGCATTAAACTGAAAATATCTACATAAAATTCTAATATCTGGTGTCGAAAATATATCTTTTGTATTTTATATCTATTTATATTTTATTTGAAAATTTCATTTTTTACAGAGATGGTTCTATTATTAGATTATAATAAATTACTAAACACGAAAAATATTTCAATTTCACCAGTATATTTCTATATGTTTATGGAAAATAAAATAAAAAACGTAAAAAATAATAATTTATTAACAAGAGGATCTTAAACAAAGAAATAAATAGCAAATGAAATAACATAAAATTATATCACGAAATTTTTCATATTATTGTTTAAATAACAAATAATCTTAACATAAAAAAAAATTTCGGTTTTAAATATTATAAAGAACAATTGATGTGAAGATCTTTAGAGTCAGAAAATCTAGTTTAATGTATATAATAGACAAATAATTGCGTATTATTATTATTTTTGTCGATATATATAATTTTATGGTGATTTATTAATTTATAGATTCTAAATGAAAATTTAAATAAAATCAGAAGAATATTTCGGATAAATATTTTATAAAAAAAAAGTATAATAGTATGTAAAAAAATAATTAAAAAATATAATAAAATTACACAAAATTTGTTGTATCATTATATAAAAAATATTTTACTTTTTTGTCATTCTTTCTCGTAATCTAATTTAAAAGAAAAATCCAATGTTTTGATAACTATATTTTATATCTAGAAAGTTCAAAATTAGAATAGAAAAACAATATACCAGCATATAATTTTATTTAAGAACGCTTTTCTAACATCACGATATGTTCGAATATCTTAATCTAAAGATAAAATATCCAATAATAACAAAATAAAATAAAATAGAATGAATATATTTTTTGTTTATAATAGAAAGAAAAATGCATTGTTCGGAATTTAAAGATAACAATTATAAAAGTATTAAGAATAAGTTATACTTTTACAACAAAAAGTAAATTATTAATAAATATGTGGATTAAGCGATCGTAAAAAGCAAAGAAACATCAAAATACCATAAAAATGGTGGTATAATTGATTTTGAAAAGGATAAAAACATATACATCTCCTATAATAATTGCATTGTTACTATTTAGTTATATATTTATGATCTTAATTACATAAGAATATAAAGACATGAACTTTCGGACTTTAATGTTATCATGACGATGATTAAAAAGATAAACTAAAATAGAAAATCTGATAAAGGATATACAAGGAGAATATTTTTTTTCGAATATATGTCTTTTTTTCAAAAAAAACGTATAATTATTAACTCAATGGATAAAATATCATTTTCTAGACAAAATTTCGAAGAAATAGACGGAAAAATCATGGTAAAAATCGTATAATTTAATTTTCTTATCTAGAAAAGGGGTAAATTTGATCAATGATCATTTTAGATCTGCTTTTTTAGATAAAGGGCAAAAGAAAACTGTTGAGAACATGTCACAGGTTTATAAAAACTAAAAAATTAAAGGATTCATATATTTCTATTTATCAATTCTAGAAAATATATAATTTTGTTATTAGAATCGCGCACTTTTTTCAAACAATAAATAAAAGATATTCTAGTATTGGCAGTGATATAAATAATAAAATATAATTTCATATAAAGTAACAATATTAAACCTTTTATATACATTCTTATGTAAAATTCAAAATGCATAAATCAAGTTTATTATATGTAAAATAAAGCAAATTAGGATATTTAACATATACGATAAAACATCTTATAGAAGCTAAAGATTATTAATACATTAAGACACAAAATTGAATTATTGTAAGCAAATAATTATCACAATTATATCCAACGAAAAACGTAAAACATAAAAACAAAACAACAAATTTTGATATATAAATAATATCAAATAATTATTCAATTTATAGTGTATATTTAATTTATTAAACCCATGTCTTTAATCATTGTAAAATTTGAACCTTCGATTGAATCTTGCTAAAAAAAAATTCAAAAATTAATTTATTTAACCCATGTCTATAATCATTGTAAAATTTGAACCTTCAGACAAAATCCATCTAAATAAAATTTCAAAAAAAAAATTACAAAATTGATTTTATTTAACCCACGTCTAAAATCATTATAAAATATTAATCTTCGGAATATATCATAATTCTTGTATATAATTCTAAAAATATAAAAATTCCACTTCAACATTCTAGTGAAACGCATAATGTATAACAATTCAATATTAACATCATTTATGTGGATAAAACCATGAATTTTCAAATCTAGAAATATGAAATTTATGTTCATATTTGAAAAGCTAACTATTAGATTTATTAAAAAATGGAAGATAAATAGCAACAAAATTGGTTTAAAATATAATAATAAATTTTCTAGTTTTTATCGATTTGTAAAAAAAACAACAAATATATTATTTAGTTTAACAAATAAAAAAAAAATCTAAAATAACATACGATTTTTGATTTTATTTATATAAAAACAGAAAAAGAAACAAAATTTATCATAATGTAATAGTTATATCGATTAGAGAATAAATATAAAAACATTATATTACGGTATTCAAATCAAATGTAATAAAGTATAAAATAATAAAATAGTTCATATAGAAGAGGTTTCTCTGGAAATAAATGTTTTTTGATGTTAATTAAATGACGCAAAAAAACTATAACGCATATGAATAAACTCAGTTTTTTAAAATATCAGAGAAGAATCTATAAAAGTATATATAGTAAAACAAAAATATCGTTTTTAAATAGTTAAACATATAAAAATCTAACGAGTAATATTCAAACCTATTTATAAGAAAAAAAATTATTATGCAATTCAATATTAATCTTTAAATAGTTAAACATATAATTCGAAATCAATTATCTATAAAAACAAAAAAAAAACCTTTTATTCACACAAGGCTTAGTATGCAATTTTATAAACAAATAAAACAGATTATCAAGAAAAGGGAAAAAACACATTGTATTTTTAAGATCAAACTTACACTACGATACAGAGGATAAGTTTTAATAGTTACAGTTCATGGATTTTAAAAACGAAAAACTTCAAATAGTAGCAGAAGGAATTGCATAAAAAACCTTTTTTATATTGTTTCATACCACTAATAGTATTTTTTATCGTTTTTGTCAAACACGGATATGTGATTTTTTATGTCAATCGAATAGATTTAACATCACAAATAAATGTAAACTTTTACTATAGAAAAAAGCATCAGAACTTATTTGTGATAACTTTTGTAGACAATTCATTCTATCAAACATAAATATATTAAATATATTAAATATCTAAAATACAACAATTTAAATAATGCAAGTTATATAAAATCCAGGTTTTATGTTGCCAAGAAATTACGAAAAATGTATTTATTACATTTTTGGATATAATTTTAAAATATTTGGCTGTTGAAGCAATCTTAAAATATAAAAGTGATTATATATTGCAATTATATCACTTATTTATGTTTTATTCTGTAATATATACATATTTTGATGTTTTTTTTTCATTACAAAAAAGTGATAAAAGGCTATGAAATTTGTAAAAGACATCAATGGCTTTATATTTTATTCACTAAAACTGAAAGATTTTAGATGAAGATTAACTGATCATTGAAAACATGGTAAGAAATAATATCATAAACGAGTGATAAATATAATAATAGAGTCGCCCCTACCCTAGAAGGGCGACTCTATTGTTGTGTTCATTGCATCGTAATTCTAAAAATATAAATCTATTTTTTTTATAGAAACATAAAACATAGATTATCATATATAAATTGTCGAATATTTTGCTATAAAATACACTTTTTACAATAAAATTAAGTATTATTTATTTGCACTAGATATAAGATCAACATGTATTGTATTTTTGAATGTTTTTTTATCTTTTTAAACATAACAAATCTACAAAAAGGCTTACTACTTTTTTATTATATGATAAATGCATTATAAATAAATGTTATAAGAAAAAAATATAAAATAAAACTATCAATAACTAGATGTTAATAGAAAAATGTCATGCATATTCTTATATATTTAGGAAATAGTATGTAAAAAGCACTGTATTTTAAAATAGACATTTTTTCTCTATTCTAGCTTAACTATTTGACACTTTATGGATTTTTTTAACAACAATTCGCTATAAATGTACTATTATAGTTATATTCAACATTAGAAGTGTTAATTTGCGGTAGTATAATACCAAAAAAGAGTTTTTATTCAGCTATCTAACAGAATTAGCACCTCTTTATAGTAATTTAGGCGACTATATGTATCAAATAGCATATAACACACCTGACTAGTATATAAAAAATCTCTTTCTTCAAATTTTAGATCATTAAATCTGTTGTTTGTTTTACTTTAGCAAGCAGATTTAAGCTCAAAAACATGTCTATTTTACCAAAATGTGTTATCGAGGAGTGTGTATAATGTACAAAAATTACTATATTTAGTTTTAATTTCATCACAGTGTTATAACAAATCGAAAAAGTTAGTATTTTAGATGATTAGGAATATAAAAAAAATTAAAAAAAAAAGAAGAAAAAAAACATTTTTATATGTTAACTTAAAAAATTTAAACACTTTCTATAACATTTAACAGATTAAAATTACCTATTATAGCATATTCCACCTTTTATTTTCGTACGTAAGAAACATGCCTAAAATATAATATAAATGTACATCGAAGTCAATAAAATAAAAAAAGACAACTTAATCATATATTATTGTCTTTATAAGATATAAATATTTGTTAAATGGGATATATAATTGATTTTGCAAAAAAAGAAAAAAATAATAGGACCCTTAGACTTTCTACTGAATTCTCGAATAAAAATAATATTTATTTAATGTGTATGTCATCGTTTGTCAAACCAATTTTATTATTCTTTTTATTGTATGAAAGATAATTATACGTAGAAAAGCCACTAAAACAAAGAAAAAAAATAGTAGCCTAAATCCCGACATAAAAACTTCAGAAACAAGAAAAAGACAATATTTATGTTTTTTCTCAGTATGCTGCATATAAAAAGATTGTTTTCATATAAAATAGAATTTTATTATAAGAAAAAAAATCCCCTTTTTTCACATTTCATAAAATTATAACGAAAATCGCAAATAATATGTCATATGAATTGAAAAAAACACTTCTTTATGATTTTGAATATATTATAGCATTATAGTCTTCTTTTTTAAACAAACATGGCTTGGTCTTAAGTTTTTTTTTCGAAACAGAAATAGGTATGGCAACACATAAAACTTAAAATTGACCGAAAAATCAATAAATTCACCTTTTACAATGTAAAATAGACTTAAAAACATATTTACAGATATCCGCCATGGCTAAGAGAGTATACAAAATATCTGTTATAATGCAAAATAAAAAAAAACTTGATATAGCTAATTTCATGGTATAATATAGAATAAAAAAGAGATTTTTCTTCATCATAAACGTCAAAAATCGTATTTAATATGCCAATACTATCATTGTCGTAGTTTTTCTATGCTAGCGGACATATTCGGCTTTTCAGGTGACTCGATCCAGCTAAAATATAAAAATAAACATAAAAAAAGACAAAGACAACGTTTCTTTGCATGAAATATATCCAAAATATGTTTTTATATATATCGCAGACATCTTTTGCTATAATAGAGCATAAAAAATTAATAATATAACATAGCACATAGAATATTAATAAAAAAAATCGACTATTATCATAAATTTATCACGGAATAAGCTTTTTATTTTAACATACAAGATATATACATAACCAGAAAGATGAAAAATAATATATATAAATGATAATAAAACAAAAAAAGCTTCTTAAAATGTGAGAATGAAAGAATAAAAATCAATAAAATTACAGATTATGCTATTTAAAATAGAAAAAAAAGACATAATTATATTAAAAAGAACAAATACTATTAGAAATCATACTATAGTAGTGCCTAGAACTAAAGGTATTTATAATAACCAAATAAAAGGTTATGACAATAGAAGATGATTTATTTCGTTTTTTCAAACAATTATACGTTTTTATACATTTTTGTATCTCTTTTGAATAACTTGTCAATTTTTTGTTATAAATGAATAAACGATCAAACTTTATCGATTTTACCAGTATATTTCTTTATATGAAAAAGAAAAAAAATTATAAAAAAATAATAATTTCTTAACAATAGAATCTTAAACAAAGATTTTGCATAATATAACTCACCAATATAGTTTTATCATCACTTTTTTTATAAATACTCTAACTGTATGAAAATATTTATGTTAAAAGAATTATGTAGAACAAATAATGAGAAGTTCTTTAAAGTTGGAAAATCCAGTATAATGTATATTATAGATATATATATTAATTATTGAATAATTATGTTAATCTAATGTGTTTATTGGAAATTCATTAATTGATAGATTTAATATCCAAAAAAGCGCAAAAAATTTAAATTTTCAGAGAAATGAACATAAAATGTGCAAAATTTTATAATACAAATTATAAAAAAGAAAGCAATAAGAATTAATTATACTTTTACAGCAAAAAGAACAAATAAAAATGGTAAGATGTTAATAAAATTATAGATAAGAGCACGTAAAAAGTATATAATCGCCGAAAAAAACATGCAAATGATATAATAGTTACCATAAAAACCAATAACAAACATGGAAATTAGCGACATAGTTACAATGAAGTTGTATTTTTCTGTATATAAATCGCATAAGAATATTGTATTTGTATTCAAGGATAAAGTTACCAACTTGTAGATTTTCTAATCCATCATATAGATTATATAGTATAAACTCAAATAAAAATATGACGGAGATATATAGTGCTGTGATCATTTTTAGAATATATTCCAAATTTTAATAAAAATAACGCGATATTTAAAAACTAAAGCGATAAATAAGGGGGAAAAAAATAAAATTTAGTGAAATGTAAAGAAAAATAATGGTAAAAACTGAACCATGATTATCCTTGATCTAGAAAAAGTATAAAAAATGTACGATTATCATTTATTATCAGTAGTTTTACTTTTATTTTAAAAAGAAACCGGTTGAAGAATATCCAACAGGATTTTAAAAACCAAAAAATATAACGATTCATTTATTAATTAGTTTAAATTACAGAAAATATAATTTTGTGGTATTAGAATCGCACCTTTTAGCGAAAATAAATAAATAAAACCTATTCTAACATTCGGTGATACATTAATAATACCATATAAAGAAACAATATGTGAACTTTATTAAAAAAAAGAACAAATCAAGATTATTATCTATAATATAGATCAAAAAGGTATTAATTATATAGATAAAACGTCTTATAGAAGCTAAATATTATTGAAATATAAGATGCAAGCTTGAATAAATAGTTAACAAATAAATATCTCAAAATCTTTTATTTCGAATGAAAAACGTATAACATAAAAATAAAACTGCAAATCTTGATTTATAATATCGAATAAATAATATTTAGAGTTTAATATTCACAATGTATATTTTATTCGACCCACGTCTAAAATAATTTAAAAAATTATAAATCTTCGGAGTATACCATAATTCTTGAATAAAATTTCAAAAATATGAAAATTCTACTATAATATTTTAGTCTAACAGTAAAGTATGCCAATTCAATAATTTATGTGGATAAAACCATGAATTTTTAAATCTAGAAATGTAAAATTTATGTTCACATTTGAATAGCTAACTATTAGATTTTAGTAAATGCAAGATAATTAAATTAATAAAGCTTCATTTATACTAAAAAGAGGACCGAATGCACATAAAATTGTTTTTAAATATAATAATAAATTTTCTAGTTTTCATCAATTTGTACAAAAAACCAAGATATGATTTATATTTACACATAGAAATGAATTCTAATATAACATTCGATTTTTGATTTTATTTATATAAAAACAGAAACAGTATACAGAATTTATCATAATGTAATAGTTATATCGATTAGAAATGGGTAAAAAAACATATCTTTTATCAACAATATAGTTCAAAATAATAATTAATGTACATTTTAGACATATTAAACAGTTCATCAGTATATAATGTATAAAAATATATGATTTAACATGTAAAGAAGTTTCTCTACAAATTATTTGCGATTTTTTGTTTTTTTAAAATACAGATAACAATCTTTTAAGCATACAAATATACACAGTCTTTTAAAATAATAAGATATAATCTATAAAACATACATAGTCAAACATACAAAAATCCTATTGAAATAGTTAAAAATAAAAAAATATATTTAGTAATATTCAAACTTTTTTATTAAAAAAAAATAAGAGTTAGATACTATTATGCAATTAAATATAATGATTGAAATAGTTATACATGTAAATCGAAAACAATGATTCTTGACAATGAAAAAAAAAACTTATTTATTCTGACATGACTTAGAAAGCAATTTATAAAGAAATAAAACACGTTCAGCATAAACAGGAAAAAAACTTTATTTTTTGAATGTTTTATTTCAGAACTATATAATAGATAAACTATTTTTTATTGTTCATGGATTACAAATAAAAGCTGATATTTAGCAAAAAAAACCCTTTATATACATTTTTTATAAAACTACGAGATTATTAATGTTTCAATATTTCTTTAAAACAAAGATATGTATTTTTTATGTCAATCGAATAGAATTCTACATCAAGAATTGATATAAGCTTTTGATGTATAAGATACACACTCGTATTTACTTTTGTAACATTTCATTCTATTAACAACAAATATAAAAAATTTCATATATACTACAATTTAAATAGAATATTTTTATTAAATCCAGATTTTTAGCAGCCAAGAAAAACCGAAAAACGTATTATATGCTTTTTTGATAAAATATAAAAAATATTTGAAAATTTAAAGAATCTTAAAATGAAAGAGTAGTGAAATTTTGCAATAAAATTATTTATATATGTTATATTTTGTGATTTAGCACAGATTTGGATGTTTTTTTTAGATGCACATAAGTGATAAAAGGCTATTGAGTTTGTAAAGAACTTCAACGCTAATTATTTACCTCACTAAACTTATAAATATTAGAAGAAAAAATAATTATACATGAGTCGGGAATATATATAAACCAGCATAAAAGATTGCAAAAAATCAACATGAACGTGTGATAAATATAATATTAGAGTTCGCCCCTACCATAGAAGGGCGACTGCATTATTGTGTTCATTGCATCGTAATTCTAAAATGAATCTATTTATATAAGAGAACTATAAAGCAGGGATAATCATGTATAAAATTTATACATATTTTTGTAAATAAATACACATATTCTATGGACTGTAAGACAATTTTACTTTGCACTGCGTATTTTATAGAGATGTCAGTTGTTTTCGTATTTTAATTTATTTTTAAAACATGACAGATATAAAAAAATGCCTACCTACTATTTTTATTATATAGATAATATATATAGAATAAATTTAATATGGCAAAAAACAGAAAATGAATCTCCTTAAATATATAGATGTTCAGAAGAATATGAGATTTCAATCATTTACCATAGAAATGTATTAAACTAACACTGTATTCTAAAATATATATTTTTTCTTTAGATCCTAGCTGAACTTTTTAACACCTTTTGAATTGTTTTAACGGTATTTAGTGATAAATAAATAATTTATGATTTATGAAACCTATATTAGGCAATCTGCGGCAGTTTAATCCAATAAAAAATTTTTTTTCATTTAACCACTTACTGAATTACACTTTTTATAGCTGCTTGGGCGACATATATATTTAATAGCATACAATATAGCTCAATAGCTACACAAAAAAATCTTCCTTCAGATTAAAAATCATAAAATTTGTTTTTTTTTAAACTTTCGCAAGCAGGTTGAAACTCAAAATCATGCCTATTTTACGTAAATGTATTATCTAAGCGTGTGAATGGTTTACATAAATTCTATATATCAGTAAAGATTCTATCTCAGTGCTATGCGATATCGATAAAGTTAATATTTTAGAAGATGAAAATTATAAAAAAAAATTTCCGTATAATTGAAAAAAAAGAAAGAAAAAAACATTAATCTTGTTTTACCAATATAATAAAAGCTAAATCTATCGTTCAATTCATAAAAATTACTGAGTTTAGCATTATCCACCCTTTTTTCATATATAAAAAGCATACTAAATAAATACATTTTAAAAAGCATCAAATACAATTAAACGATATATGAAATTTTTTTTATAATTGAATATTAAAATAAGACATCAAAAATATATTCAATATTTTATGTAATTGATTATTAAAAGAAAAAAAAAATAATAGGACCCTTAAACTTTCTATTAAGATCCTAAATTAGATTACAGCTTTCATAATATATATTGATCTATGGTTCAAAACATATTTTTTCGATTTGGAGTATATGATAGTTATTATCACATAAAAAACCCACTAAAATAAAGAAAAAAAATAGTCGACTAAATTTACGCATAAAAGTTTCAAAATCAAGAAAAACATAAAACCTATGATTTTCTAAGTATTTTACGTTACAAAAAGATACTTATAAATTGAAAACTTGTTTTTATTATAAGAAAATAAAATCCCTTTTTTTTGCGATGTTGATTAGTTATTATGAAAAATCGCAGATAATGAGAAATATGAGATAGCCAGAATGTGTATCTTAGCAAATAAAAATATGATCAGCAAGTAAAAATTAGTTTTTTTACCAAACAGGGCTTGTTTCTAGGTTTTTTTTAAGACACAAAAAAATATGGCAACACATAAAACTTGGAATTGATCAAAAAATCAATGAATTCACCTTTTCTGAATAATTAAACATAGTAAAACATATGTACAAATATTCGCTATGTCTATTAGAGTATATAAATATCCATTATATGGCAAAAAAATCCTGAATATAACTAAGTTGGTTATGGCTATATATCCACAAAAAGATGATTTTATCTTCTATCAACTTTAGACAATGTATTTATCATGACATAAATATATATTTTACTATTTCTTTCTATGCTAGTGGACATATTTATCACCACTTATTCGGCCATTCAGCGACATAATTAAGCTAAAAGTAATAAAATTATGTTCAAAAGACAATTGATCTGTCTTTATAGTACAAAAGTAATCCAAAATATGTTTATTCTCATCTCGCTGCAGACATATTATATTTAAAATAGCATAGAAAATCGATAATAAAAATTGATAATTGAAATATTTATAATAAAAACGAATATTATCGTTTAAAAGCTGGTTATTTTAACATAAAGGATTTATTCTATACAACCAGAAAAGTAGAAAACCGCCTAGATAAAGAAAAAAATCAAAGGATTGGTACAAATATGATAATTAAGCCACAAATAATCAATAAAAATTACAATTTATACTCAATAAAATAAGACAATAAACATAGTTTTCTACCAGAGACGTAATTTATATATGAATATTTAAATATTAGTGCATTAAACTGAAAATATCTACATAAAATTCTAATATCTGGTGTCGAAAATATATCTTTTGTATTTTATATCTATTTATATTTTATTTGAAAATTTCATTTTTTACAGAGATGGTTCTATTATTAGATTATAATAAATTACTAAACACGAAAAATATTTCAATTTCACCAGTATATTTCTATATGTTTATGGAAAATAAAATAAAAAACGTAAAAAATAATAATTTATTAACAAGAGGATCTTAAACAAAGAAATAAATAGCAAATGAAATAACATAAAATTATATCACGAAATTTTTCATATTATTGTTTAAATAACAAATAATCTTAACATAAAAAAAAATTTCGGTTTTAAATATTATAAAGAACAATTGATGTGAAGATCTTTAGAGTCAGAAAATCTAGTTTAATGTATATAATAGACAAATAATTGCGTATTATTATTATTTTTGTCGATATATATAATTTTATGGTGATTTATTAATTTATAGATTCTAAATGAAAATTTAAATAAAATCAGAAGAATATTTCGGATAAATATTTTATAAAAAAAAAGTATAATAGTATGTAAAAAAATAATTAAAAAATATAATAAAATTACACAAAATTTGTTGTATCATTATATAAAAAATATTTTACTTTTTTGTCATTCTTTCTCGTAATCTAATTTAAAAGAAAAATCCAATGTTTTGATAACTATATTTTATATCTAGAAAGTTCAAAATTAGAATAGAAAAACAATATACCAGCATATAATTTTATTTAAGAACGCTTTTCTAACATCACGATATGTTCGAATATCTTAATCTAAAGATAAAATATCCAATAATAACAAAATAAAATAAAATAGAATGAATATATTTTTTGTTTATAATAGAAAGAAAAATGCATTGTTCGGAATTTAAAGATAACAATTATAAAAGTATTAAGAATAAGTTATACTTTTACAACAAAAAGTAAATTATTAATAAATATGTGGATTAAGCGATCGTAAAAAGCAAAGAAACATCAAAATACCATAAAAATGGTGGTATAATTGATTTTGAAAAGGATAAAAACATATACATCTCCTATAATAATTGCATTGTTACTATTTAGTTATATATTTATGATCTTAATTACATAAGAATATAAAGACATGAACTTTCGGACTTTAATGTTATCATGACGATGATTAAAAAGATAAACTAAAATAGAAAATCTGATAAAGGATATACAAGGAGAATATTTTTTTTCGAATATATGTCTTTTTTTCAAAAAAAACGTATAATTATTAACTCAATGGATAAAATATCATTTTCTAGACAAAATTTCGAAGAAATAGACGGAAAAATCATGGTAAAAATCGTATAATTTAATTTTCTTATCTAGAAAAGGGGTAAATTTGATCAATGATCATTTTAGATCTGCTTTTTTAGATAAAGGGCAAAAGAAAACTGTTGAGAACATGTCACAGGTTTATAAAAACTAAAAAATTAAAGGATTCATATATTTCTATTTATCAATTCTAGAAAATATATAATTTTGTTATTAGAATCGCGCACTTTTTTCAAACAATAAATAAAAGATATTCTAGTATTGGCAGTGATATAAATAATAAAATATAATTTCATATAAAGTAACAATATTAAACCTTTTATATACATTCTTATGTAAAATTCAAAATGCATAAATCAAGTTTATTATATGTAAAATAAAGCAAATTAGGATATTTAACATATACGATAAAACATCTTATAGAAGCTAAAGATTATTAATACATTAAGACACAAAATTGAATTATTGTAAGCAAATAATTATCACAATTATATCCAACGAAAAACGTAAAACATAAAAACAAAACAACAAATTTTGATATATAAATAATATCAAATAATTATTCAATTTATAGTGTATATTTAATTTATTAAACCCATGTCTTTAATCATTGTAAAATTTGAACCTTCGATTGAATCTTGCTAAAAAAAAATTCAAAAATTAATTTATTTAACCCATGTCTATAATCATTGTAAAATTTGAACCTTCAGACAAAATCCATCTAAATAAAATTTCAAAAAAAAAATTACAAAATTGATTTTATTTAACCCACGTCTAAAATCATTATAAAATATTAATCTTCGGAATATATCATAATTCTTGTATATAATTCTAAAAATATAAAAATTCCACTTCAACATTCTAGTGAAACGCATAATGTATAACAATTCAATATTAACATCATTTATGTGGATAAAACCATGAATTTTCAAATCTAGAAATATGAAATTTATGTTCATATTTGAAAAGCTAACTATTAGATTTATTAAAAAATGGAAGATAAATAGCAACAAAATTGGTTTAAAATATAATAATAAATTTTCTAGTTTTTATCGATTTGTAAAAAAAACAACAAATATATTATTTAGTTTAACAAATAAAAAAAAAATCTAAAATAACATACGATTTTTGATTTTATTTATATAAAAACAGAAAAAGAAACAAAATTTATCATAATGTAATAGTTATATCGATTAGAGAATAAATATAAAAACATTATATTACGGTATTCAAATCAAATGTAATAAAGTATAAAATAATAAAATAGTTCATATAGAAGAGGTTTCTCTGGAAATAAATGTTTTTTGATGTTAATTAAATGACGCAAAAAAACTATAACGCATATGAATAAACTCAGTTTTTTAAAATATCAGAGAAGAATCTATAAAAGTATATATAGTAAAACAAAAATATCGTTTTTAAATAGTTAAACATATAAAAATCTAACGAGTAATATTCAAACCTATTTATAAGAAAAAAAATTATTATGCAATTCAATATTAATCTTTAAATAGTTAAACATATAATTCGAAATCAATTATCTATAAAAACAAAAAAAAAACCTTTTATTCACACAAGGCTTAGTATGCAATTTTATAAACAAATAAAACAGATTATCAAGAAAAGGGAAAAAACACATTGTATTTTTAAGATCAAACTTACACTACGATACAGAGGATAAGTTTTAATAGTTACAGTTCATGGATTTTAAAAACGAAAAACTTCAAATAGTAGCAGAAGGAATTGCATAAAAAACCTTTTTTATATTGTTTCATACCACTAATAGTATTTTTTATCGTTTTTGTCAAACACGGATATGTGATTTTTTATGTCAATCGAATAGATTTAACATCACAAATAAATGTAAACTTTTACTATAGAAAAAAGCATCAGAACTTATTTGTGATAACTTTTGTAGACAATTCATTCTATCAAACATAAATATATTAAATATATTAAATATCTAAAATACAACAATTTAAATAATGCAAGTTATATAAAATCCAGGTTTTATGTTGCCAAGAAATTACGAAAAATGTATTTATTACATTTTTGGATATAATTTTAAAATATTTGGCTGTTGAAGCAATCTTAAAATATAAAAGTGATTATATATTGCAATTATATCACTTATTTATGTTTTATTCTGTAATATATACATATTTTGATGTTTTTTTTTCATTACAAAAAAGTGATAAAAGGCTATGAAATTTGTAAAAGACATCAATGGCTTTATATTTTATTCACTAAAACTGAAAGATTTTAGATGAAGATTAACTGATCATTGAAAACATGGTAAGAAATAATATCATAAACGAGTGATAAATATAATAATAGAGTCGCCCCTACCCTAGAAGGGCGACTCTATTGTTGTGTTCATTGCATCGTAATTCTAAAAATATAAATCTATTTTTTTTATAGAAACATAAAACATAGATTATCATATATAAATTGTCGAATATTTTGCTATAAAATACACTTTTTACAATAAAATTAAGTATTATTTATTTGCACTAGATATAAGATCAACATGTATTGTATTTTTGAATGTTTTTTTATCTTTTTAAACATAACAAATCTACAAAAAGGCTTACTACTTTTTTATTATATGATAAATGCATTATAAATAAATGTTATAAGAAAAAAATATAAAATAAAACTATCAATAACTAGATGTTAATAGAAAAATGTCATGCATATTCTTATATATTTAGGAAATAGTATGTAAAAAGCACTGTATTTTAAAATAGACATTTTTTCTCTATTCTAGCTTAACTATTTGACACTTTATGGATTTTTTTAACAACAATTCGCTATAAATGTACTATTATAGTTATATTCAACATTAGAAGTGTTAATTTGCGGTAGTATAATACCAAAAAAGAGTTTTTATTCAGCTATCTAACAGAATTAGCACCTCTTTATAGTAATTTAGGCGACTATATGTATCAAATAGCATATAACACACCTGACTAGTATATAAAAAATCTCTTTCTTCAAATTTTAGATCATTAAATCTGTTGTTTGTTTTACTTTAGCAAGCAGATTTAAGCTCAAAAACATGTCTATTTTACCAAAATGTGTTATCGAGGAGTGTGTATAATGTACAAAAATTACTATATTTAGTTTTAATTTCATCACAGTGTTATAACAAATCGAAAAAGTTAGTATTTTAGATGATTAGGAATATAAAAAAAATTAAAAAAAAAAGAAGAAAAAAAACATTTTTATATGTTAACTTAAAAAATTTAAACACTTTCTATAACATTTAACAGATTAAAATTACCTATTATAGCATATTCCACCTTTTATTTTCGTACGTAAGAAACATGCCTAAAATATAATATAAATGTACATCGAAGTCAATAAAATAAAAAAAGACAACTTAATCATATATTATTGTCTTTATAAGATATAAATATTTGTTAAATGGGATATATAATTGATTTTGCAAAAAAAGAAAAAAATAATAGGACCCTTAGACTTTCTACTGAATTCTCGAATAAAAATAATATTTATTTAATGTGTATGTCATCGTTTGTCAAACCAATTTTATTATTCTTTTTATTGTATGAAAGATAATTATACGTAGAAAAGCCACTAAAACAAAGAAAAAAAATAGTAGCCTAAATCCCGACATAAAAACTTCAGAAACAAGAAAAAGACAATATTTATGTTTTTTCTCAGTATGCTGCATATAAAAAGATTGTTTTCATATAAAATAGAATTTTATTATAAGAAAAAAAATCCCCTTTTTTCACATTTCATAAAATTATAACGAAAATCGCAAATAATATGTCATATGAATTGAAAAAAACACTTCTTTATGATTTTGAATATATTATAGCATTATAGTCTTCTTTTTTAAACAAACATGGCTTGGTCTTAAGTTTTTTTTTCGAAACAGAAATAGGTATGGCAACACATAAAACTTAAAATTGACCGAAAAATCAATAAATTCACCTTTTACAATGTAAAATAGACTTAAAAACATATTTACAGATATCCGCCATGGCTAAGAGAGTATACAAAATATCTGTTATAATGCAAAATAAAAAAAAACTTGATATAGCTAATTTCATGGTATAATATAGAATAAAAAAGAGATTTTTCTTCATCATAAACGTCAAAAATCGTATTTAATATGCCAATACTATCATTGTCGTAGTTTTTCTATGCTAGCGGACATATTCGGCTTTTCAGGTGACTCGATCCAGCTAAAATATAAAAATAAACATAAAAAAAGACAAAGACAACGTTTCTTTGCATGAAATATATCCAAAATATGTTTTTATATATATCGCAGACATCTTTTGCTATAATAGAGCATAAAAAATTAATAATATAACATAGCACATAGAATATTAATAAAAAAAATCGACTATTATCATAAATTTATCACGGAATAAGCTTTTTATTTTAACATACAAGATATATACATAACCAGAAAGATGAAAAATAATATATATAAATGATAATAAAACAAAAAAAGCTTCTTAAAATGTGAGAATGAAAGAATAAAAATCAATAAAATTACAGATTATGCTATTTAAAATAGAAAAAAAAGACATAATTATATTAAAAAGAACAAATACTATTAGAAATCATACTATAGTAGTGCCTAGAACTAAAGGTATTTATAATAACCAAATAAAAGGTTATGACAATAGAAGATGATTTATTTCGTTTTTTCAAACAATTATACGTTTTTATACATTTTTGTATCTCTTTTGAATAACTTGTCAATTTTTTGTTATAAATGAATAAACGATCAAACTTTATCGATTTTACCAGTATATTTCTTTATATGAAAAAGAAAAAAAATTATAAAAAAATAATAATTTCTTAACAATAGAATCTTAAACAAAGATTTTGCATAATATAACTCACCAATATAGTTTTATCATCACTTTTTTTATAAATACTCTAACTGTATGAAAATATTTATGTTAAAAGAATTATGTAGAACAAATAATGAGAAGTTCTTTAAAGTTGGAAAATCCAGTATAATGTATATTATAGATATATATATTAATTATTGAATAATTATGTTAATCTAATGTGTTTATTGGAAATTCATTAATTGATAGATTTAATATCCAAAAAAGCGCAAAAAATTTAAATTTTCAGAGAAATGAACATAAAATGTGCAAAATTTTATAATACAAATTATAAAAAAGAAAGCAATAAGAATTAATTATACTTTTACAGCAAAAAGAACAAATAAAAATGGTAAGATGTTAATAAAATTATAGATAAGAGCACGTAAAAAGTATATAATCGCCGAAAAAAACATGCAAATGATATAATAGTTACCATAAAAACCAATAACAAACATGGAAATTAGCGACATAGTTACAATGAAGTTGTATTTTTCTGTATATAAATCGCATAAGAATATTGTATTTGTATTCAAGGATAAAGTTACCAACTTGTAGATTTTCTAATCCATCATATAGATTATATAGTATAAACTCAAATAAAAATATGACGGAGATATATAGTGCTGTGATCATTTTTAGAATATATTCCAAATTTTAATAAAAATAACGCGATATTTAAAAACTAAAGCGATAAATAAGGGGGAAAAAAATAAAATTTAGTGAAATGTAAAGAAAAATAATGGTAAAAACTGAACCATGATTATCCTTGATCTAGAAAAAGTATAAAAAATGTACGATTATCATTTATTATCAGTAGTTTTACTTTTATTTTAAAAAGAAACCGGTTGAAGAATATCCAACAGGATTTTAAAAACCAAAAAATATAACGATTCATTTATTAATTAGTTTAAATTACAGAAAATATAATTTTGTGGTATTAGAATCGCACCTTTTAGCGAAAATAAATAAATAAAACCTATTCTAACATTCGGTGATACATTAATAATACCATATAAAGAAACAATATGTGAACTTTATTAAAAAAAAGAACAAATCAAGATTATTATCTATAATATAGATCAAAAAGGTATTAATTATATAGATAAAACGTCTTATAGAAGCTAAATATTATTGAAATATAAGATGCAAGCTTGAATAAATAGTTAACAAATAAATATCTCAAAATCTTTTATTTCGAATGAAAAACGTATAACATAAAAATAAAACTGCAAATCTTGATTTATAATATCGAATAAATAATATTTAGAGTTTAATATTCACAATGTATATTTTATTCGACCCACGTCTAAAATAATTTAAAAAATTATAAATCTTCGGAGTATACCATAATTCTTGAATAAAATTTCAAAAATATGAAAATTCTACTATAATATTTTAGTCTAACAGTAAAGTATGCCAATTCAATAATTTATGTGGATAAAACCATGAATTTTTAAATCTAGAAATGTAAAATTTATGTTCACATTTGAATAGCTAACTATTAGATTTTAGTAAATGCAAGATAATTAAATTAATAAAGCTTCATTTATACTAAAAAGAGGACCGAATGCACATAAAATTGTTTTTAAATATAATAATAAATTTTCTAGTTTTCATCAATTTGTACAAAAAACCAAGATATGATTTATATTTACACATAGAAATGAATTCTAATATAACATTCGATTTTTGATTTTATTTATATAAAAACAGAAACAGTATACAGAATTTATCATAATGTAATAGTTATATCGATTAGAAATGGGTAAAAAAACATATCTTTTATCAACAATATAGTTCAAAATAATAATTAATGTACATTTTAGACATATTAAACAGTTCATCAGTATATAATGTATAAAAATATATGATTTAACATGTAAAGAAGTTTCTCTACAAATTATTTGCGATTTTTTGTTTTTTTAAAATACAGATAACAATCTTTTAAGCATACAAATATACACAGTCTTTTAAAATAATAAGATATAATCTATAAAACATACATAGTCAAACATACAAAAATCCTATTGAAATAGTTAAAAATAAAAAAATATATTTAGTAATATTCAAACTTTTTTATTAAAAAAAAATAAGAGTTAGATACTATTATGCAATTAAATATAATGATTGAAATAGTTATACATGTAAATCGAAAACAATGATTCTTGACAATGAAAAAAAAAACTTATTTATTCTGACATGACTTAGAAAGCAATTTATAAAGAAATAAAACACGTTCAGCATAAACAGGAAAAAAACTTTATTTTTTGAATGTTTTATTTCAGAACTATATAATAGATAAACTATTTTTTATTGTTCATGGATTACAAATAAAAGCTGATATTTAGCAAAAAAAACCCTTTATATACATTTTTTATAAAACTACGAGATTATTAATGTTTCAATATTTCTTTAAAACAAAGATATGTATTTTTTATGTCAATCGAATAGAATTCTACATCAAGAATTGATATAAGCTTTTGATGTATAAGATACACACTCGTATTTACTTTTGTAACATTTCATTCTATTAACAACAAATATAAAAAATTTCATATATACTACAATTTAAATAGAATATTTTTATTAAATCCAGATTTTTAGCAGCCAAGAAAAACCGAAAAACGTATTATATGCTTTTTTGATAAAATATAAAAAATATTTGAAAATTTAAAGAATCTTAAAATGAAAGAGTAGTGAAATTTTGCAATAAAATTATTTATATATGTTATATTTTGTGATTTAGCACAGATTTGGATGTTTTTTTTAGATGCACATAAGTGATAAAAGGCTATTGAGTTTGTAATGAATTTCAACGCTAATTATTTACCTCACTAAACTTATAAATATTAGAAGAAAAAATAATTATACATGAGTCGGGAATATATATAAACCAGCATAAAAGATTGCAAAAAATCAACATGAACGTGTGATAAATATAATATTAGAGTTCGCCCCTACCATAGAAGGGCGACTGCATTATTGTGTTCATTGCATCGTAATTCTAAAATGAATCTATTTATATAAGAGAACTATAAAGCAGGGATAATCATGTATAAAATTTATACATATTTTTGTAAATAAATACACATATTCTATGGACTGTAAGACAATTTTACTTTGCACTGCGTATTTTATAGAGATGTCAGTTGTTTTCGTATTTTAATTTATTTTTAAAACATGACAGATATAAAAAAATGCCTACCTACTATTTTTATTATATAGATAATATATATAGAATAAATTTAATATGGCAAAAAACAGAAAATGAATCTCCTTAAATATATAGATGTTCAGAAGAATATGAGATTTCAATCATTTACCATAGAAATGTATTAAACTAACACTGTATTCTAAAATATATATTTTTTCTTTAGATCCTAGCTGAACTTTTTAACACCTTTTGAATTGTTTTAACGGTATTTAGTGATAAATAAATAATTTATGATTTATGAAACCTATATTAGGCAATCTGCGGCAGTTTAATCCAATAAAAAATTTTTTTTCATTTAACCACTTACTGAATTACACTTTTTATAGCTGCTTGGGCGACATATATATTTAATAGCATACAATATAGCTCAATAGCTACACAAAAAAATCTTCCTTCAGATTAAAAATCATAAAATTTGTTTTTTTTTAAACTTTCGCAAGCAGGTTGAAACTCAAAATCATGCCTATTTTACGTAAATGTATTATCTAAGCGTGTGAATGGTTTACATAAATTCTATATATCAGTAAAGATTCTATCTCAGTGCTATGCGATATCGATAAAGTTAATATTTTAGAAGATGAAAATTATAAAAAAAAATTTCCGTATAATTGAAAAAAAAGAAAGAAAAAAACATTAATCTTGTTTTACCAATATAATAAAAGCTAAATCTATCGTTCAATTCATAAAAATTACTGAGTTTAGCATTATCCACCCTTTTTTCATATATAAAAAGCATACTAAATAAATACATTTTAAAAAGCATCAAATACAATTAAACGATATATGAAATTTTTTTTATAATTGAATATTAAAATAAGACATCAAAAATATATTCAATATTTTATGTAATTGATTATTAAAAGAAAAAAAAAATAATAGGACCCTTAAACTTTCTATTAAGATCCTAAATTAGATTACAGCTTTCATAATATATATTGATCTATGGTTCAAAACATATTTTTTCGATTTGGAGTATATGATAGTTATTATCACATAAAAAACCCACTAAAATAAAGAAAAAAAATAGTCGACTAAATTTACGCATAAAAGTTTCAAAATCAAGAAAAACATAAAACCTATGATTTTCTAAGTATTTTACGTTACAAAAAGATACTTATAAATTGAAAACTTGTTTTTATTATAAGAAAATAAAATCCCTTTTTTTTGCGATGTTGATTAGTTATTATGAAAAATCGCAGATAATGAGAAATATGAGATAGCCAGAATGTGTATCTTAGCAAATAAAAATATGATCAGCAAGTAAAAATTAGTTTTTTTACCAAACAGGGCTTGTTTCTAGGTTTTTTTTAAGACACAAAAAAATATGGCAACACATAAAACTTGGAATTGATCAAAAAATCAATGAATTCACCTTTTCTGAATAATTAAACATAGTAAAACATATGTACAAATATTCGCTATGTCTATTAGAGTATATAAATATCCATTATATGGCAAAAAAATCCTGAATATAACTAAGTTGGTTATGGCTATATATCCACAAAAAGATGATTTTATCTTCTATCAACTTTAGACAATGTATTTATCATGACATAAATATATATTTTACTATTTCTTTCTATGCTAGTGGACATATTTATCACCACTTATTCGGCCATTCAGCGACATAATTAAGCTAAAAGTAATAAAATTATGTTCAAAAGACAATTGATCTGTCTTTATAGTACAAAAGTAATCCAAAATATGTTTATTCTCATCTCGCTGCAGACATATTATATTTAAAATAGCATAGAAAATCGATAATAAAAATTGATAATTGAAATATTTATAATAAAAACGAATATTATCGTTTAAAAGCTGGTTATTTTAACATAAAGGATTTATTCTATACAACCAGAAAAGTAGAAAACCGCCTAGATAAAGAAAAAAATCAAAGGATTGGTACAAATATGATAATTAAGCCACAAATAATCAATAAAAATTACAATTTATACTCAATAAAATAAGACAATAAACATAGTTTTCTACCAGAGACGTAATTTATATATGAATATTTAAATATTAGTGCATTAAACTGAAAATATCTACATAAAATTCTAATATCTGGTGTCGAAAATATATCTTTTGTATTTTATATCTATTTATATTTTATTTGAAAATTTCATTTTTTACAGAGATGGTTCTATTATTAGATTATAATAAATTACTAAACACGAAAAATATTTCAATTTCACCAGTATATTTCTATATGTTTATGGAAAATAAAATAAAAAACGTAAAAAATAATAATTTATTAACAAGAGGATCTTAAACAAAGAAATAAATAGCAAATGAAATAACATAAAATTATATCACGAAATTTTTCATATTATTGTTTAAATAACAAATAATCTTAACATAAAAAAAAATTTCGGTTTTAAATATTATAAAGAACAATTGATGTGAAGATCTTTAGAGTCAGAAAATCTAGTTTAATGTATATAATAGACAAATAATTGCGTATTATTATTATTTTTGTCGATATATATAATTTTATGGTGATTTATTAATTTATAGATTCTAAATGAAAATTTAAATAAAATCAGAAGAATATTTCGGATAAATATTTTATAAAAAAAAAGTATAATAGTATGTAAAAAAATAATTAAAAAATATAATAAAATTACACAAAATTTGTTGTATCATTATATAAAAAATATTTTACTTTTTTGTCATTCTTTCTCGTAATCTAATTTAAAAGAAAAATCCAATGTTTTGATAACTATATTTTATATCTAGAAAGTTCAAAATTAGAATAGAAAAACAATATACCAGCATATAATTTTATTTAAGAACGCTTTTCTAACATCACGATATGTTCGAATATCTTAATCTAAAGATAAAATATCCAATAATAACAAAATAAAATAAAATAGAATGAATATATTTTTTGTTTATAATAGAAAGAAAAATGCATTGTTCGGAATTTAAAGATAACAATTATAAAAGTATTAAGAATAAGTTATACTTTTACAACAAAAAGTAAATTATTAATAAATATGTGGATTAAGCGATCGTAAAAAGCAAAGAAACATCAAAATACCATAAAAATGGTGGTATAATTGATTTTGAAAAGGATAAAAACATATACATCTCCTATAATAATTGCATTGTTACTATTTAGTTATATATTTATGATCTTAATTACATAAGAATATAAAGACATGAACTTTCGGACTTTAATGTTATCATGACGATGATTAAAAAGATAAACTAAAATAGAAAATCTGATAAAGGATATACAAGGAGAATATTTTTTTTCGAATATATGTCTTTTTTTCAAAAAAAACGTATAATTATTAACTCAATGGATAAAATATCATTTTCTAGACAAAATTTCGAAGAAATAGACGGAAAAATCATGGTAAAAATCGTATAATTTAATTTTCTTATCTAGAAAAGGGGTAAATTTGATCAATGATCATTTTAGATCTGCTTTTTTAGATAAAGGGCAAAAGAAAACTGTTGAGAACATGTCACAGGTTTATAAAAACTAAAAAATTAAAGGATTCATATATTTCTATTTATCAATTCTAGAAAATATATAATTTTGTTATTAGAATCGCGCACTTTTTTCAAACAATAAATAAAAGATATTCTAGTATTGGCAGTGATATAAATAATAAAATATAATTTCATATAAAGTAACAATATTAAACCTTTTATATACATTCTTATGTAAAATTCAAAATGCATAAATCAAGTTTATTATATGTAAAATAAAGCAAATTAGGATATTTAACATATACGATAAAACATCTTATAGAAGCTAAAGATTATTAATACATTAAGACACAAAATTGAATTATTGTAAGCAAATAATTATCACAATTATATCCAACGAAAAACGTAAAACATAAAAACAAAACAACAAATTTTGATATATAAATAATATCAAATAATTATTCAATTTATAGTGTATATTTAATTTATTAAACCCATGTCTTTAATCATTGTAAAATTTGAACCTTCGATTGAATCTTGCTAAAAAAAAATTCAAAAATTAATTTATTTAACCCATGTCTATAATCATTGTAAAATTTGAACCTTCAGACAAAATCCATCTAAATAAAATTTCAAAAAAAAAATTACAAAATTGATTTTATTTAACCCACGTCTAAAATCATTATAAAATATTAATCTTCGGAATATATCATAATTCTTGTATATAATTCTAAAAATATAAAAATTCCACTTCAACATTCTAGTGAAACGCATAATGTATAACAATTCAATATTAACATCATTTATGTGGATAAAACCATGAATTTTCAAATCTAGAAATATGAAATTTATGTTCATATTTGAAAAGCTAACTATTAGATTTATTAAAAAATGGAAGATAAATAGCAACAAAATTGGTTTAAAATATAATAATAAATTTTCTAGTTTTTATCGATTTGTAAAAAAAACAACAAATATATTATTTAGTTTAACAAATAAAAAAAAAATCTAAAATAACATACGATTTTTGATTTTATTTATATAAAAACAGAAAAAGAAACAAAATTTATCATAATGTAATAGTTATATCGATTAGAGAATAAATATAAAAACATTATATTACGGTATTCAAATCAAATGTAATAAAGTATAAAATAATAAAATAGTTCATATAGAAGAGGTTTCTCTGGAAATAAATGTTTTTTGATGTTAATTAAATGACGCAAAAAAACTATAACGCATATGAATAAACTCAGTTTTTTAAAATATCAGAGAAGAATCTATAAAAGTATATATAGTAAAACAAAAATATCGTTTTTAAATAGTTAAACATATAAAAATCTAACGAGTAATATTCAAACCTATTTATAAGAAAAAAAATTATTATGCAATTCAATATTAATCTTTAAATAGTTAAACATATAATTCGAAATCAATTATCTATAAAAACAAAAAAAAAACCTTTTATTCACACAAGGCTTAGTATGCAATTTTATAAACAAATAAAACAGATTATCAAGAAAAGGGAAAAAACACATTGTATTTTTAAGATCAAACTTACACTACGATACAGAGGATAAGTTTTAATAGTTACAGTTCATGGATTTTAAAAACGAAAAACTTCAAATAGTAGCAGAAGGAATTGCATAAAAAACCTTTTTTATATTGTTTCATACCACTAATAGTATTTTTTATCGTTTTTGTCAAACACGGATATGTGATTTTTTATGTCAATCGAATAGATTTAACATCACAAATAAATGTAAACTTTTACTATAGAAAAAAGCATCAGAACTTATTTGTGATAACTTTTGTAGACAATTCATTCTATCAAACATAAATATATTAAATATATTAAATATCTAAAATACAACAATTTAAATAATGCAAGTTATATAAAATCCAGGTTTTATGTTGCCAAGAAATTACGAAAAATGTATTTATTACATTTTTGGATATAATTTTAAAATATTTGGCTGTTGAAGCAATCTTAAAATATAAAAGTGATTATATATTGCAATTATATCACTTATTTATGTTTTATTCTGTAATATATACATATTTTGATGTTTTTTTTTCATTACAAAAAAGTGATAAAGGGACAAAAAAAGACAAATTCGGGTTGGGGTAGGTGTTAGGGTTTAGGGTTTAGGGTAGATGTCATACGGGCTATTTTTATCGCATGCGAGAACGGTCATATTGGCAATTGTCATACTGGCAAATGTCATACGGGCTATTTTTATCGCATGCGAGAACGGTCATATTGGCAATTGTCATACTGGCAAATGTCATACGGGCTTTTTTTATCGCATGCGTGAACGGTCATATTGGCAATTGTCATACGGGCTTTTTTTATCGCATGCGAGAACGGTCATATTGGCAAATGTCATATTGGCAAATGTCATACTGGCAAATGTCATACGGGCTTTTTTTATCGCATGCGATAACGGTCATATTGGCAATTGTCATACGGGCTTTTTTTATCGCATGCGAGAACGGTCATATTGGCAAATGTCATACTGGCAAATGTCATACGGGCTTTTTTTATCGCATGCGATAACGGTCATATTGGCAATTGTCATACGGGCTTTTTTTATCGCATGCGAGAACGGTCATATTGGCAAATGTCATATTGGCAAATGTCATACGGGCTTTTTTTATCGCATGCGATAACGGTCATATTGGCAATTGTCATACGGGCTTTTTTTTATCGCATGCGAGAACGGTCATATTGGCAAATGTCATATTGGCAAATGTCATACTGGCAAATGTCATACTGGCAAATGTCATACGGGCTTTTTTTATCGCATGCGATAACGGTCATATTGGCAAATGTCATACGGGCTTTTTTTATCGCATGCGAGAACGGTCATATTGGCAAATGTCATATTGGCAAATGTCATACTGGCAAATGTCATACTGGCAAATGTCATACGGGCTTTTTTTATCGCATGCACAAACGGTCATACTGGCCAGCGAAATTTAATCACTATAAAAAATAGCAATCTAATAATATATCCTATACCTGAATATACGATAAAAAAAATGGGACTTAAAGACTAAAAAGGTATTTGTTAGGCTGGCATCCGTAAGTGTTAGTTTTTTAATCACTTTTGGAGATAAAAAGTGACTCTAGTGACGCTCTAAATATTGTAAAATTAGCGTCTTTAGCAAATTTATAGATCTTTCACTCAAGTTATATTGTAATTTATAAGAAACTAGTTACCGTCGTAACTTGTGACTCTAGTAATCGATGACACATGTTTTTTATTTTCGACTAAATAAATTTGCTATCTCTATTCTGATAAAGTTTCTTTTTACTACGTAACTTTTTATTTTTGATGTATTATGCTACTTTGTACCAATTGACTCTAGTGCTCGATCACTCTTTTTTTTTATTTTTGACTATATTAAAATTAATGCCTCTCTTGACTCTAGTGAATTTAGTTAAGTAAAAAAAATATATATATCGATTTAACATAGATATAATGATTAGAATTCAAGTTATTTTAGTTGAAAAAAATTATTGTAAAGAATGATAATGTAGAATCTAACATTTGCTTTTAATAAAAATCGTTTTTTATATGTAAAAATATACTATTAAAGCAAAAAATATGAATAAAAAAATTGCTCTAGAAACATTCATTTATTGATATTATAAACAAGACAAGAACCTAGCTCATTTATAAAATTTCAGATCTTAAAAATTTAATAGCTTTAAATAAATTCTCACGATTAATGTATAAAAGGTGGAAAAAATTATGCGATAAAATACAAGAAAATAAAAATACATCGAATATATAATGTTTATGATAATCATATATAAAAATTGTTTTTCCATATTACTATTCTAAATACTATTTAATGTATGGTCAAAAATAAATAAATATTTAAAAACAGTATTTTATATTTTAATAGAAATTGATAACTAAAGTATTTAAACGTTCATTTAATTCACTTATTTCCTCATTGAATATAAAAATTATAGCCAGAAAAGACACAGCAACAATATATAATATATAAACTGGCGTGAATTATCCTCTAAATATTTCCATTAGAATCAATTCAAATCTAATAAAATATAATGATTTTATTTTTATTTCATTATTTTATCCCAATAAATTATATATGTTACATTTAATTTACTTATTTTTTCTACATATTTATTATATTCATAACAATCAAAAACACTTTAATCTATAATTTTATGTTTATATACATATGTTTAGACACTTTCCTTCGATACAAACCAAAATATTTTTAAATTATCCTTTTATTTTATTTTTAGTCACAAATGTATGCCTTAATACACATAATAATTCAAACAGAAATATGTACATGTTTGTGTTTCGAAACATACTAAAAAAATATCATAGATGGAAATCTACCATATTATTTATTTTCTGTTATTATAGATAAATAAACACAATTAATGGCGAATTAAATTAATAAATCTTTTTTTTAAAATTTTATAAAACTAACATCTATTAATTCCTACGTATAAAATTAAAATCAATTTTTTATTTAATATTTTATAGAAAAAATAAACTGTTTTATGAATCTAGTAAAATAAAGATACTTCGTATGAAAACTTTTATTGAAATCTACAAACTTTATATAATATTTACAATTAGAAAACAATCTATTAAAATCTACAAACTTTATATAATATTTACAATTAGAAAACAATCAGTTAAAAGTAATATTTGTAACAAACAAAAATAAAATATTCAATTATAATTTTTTAGAAGCCAAATTTATTATCTATGAATTAAATCTTTTAGGAATTGTGAATTTTAGCAAAAATTCTTAATAAATAGTTTAGAAATGCTATATATGCATTTAATAATAATTTAGAAACAAATAAAATACAAAAAAAAATATACCAACAAATATTTATCAAGTTATTAGGAAGTGATTTAGATATATATGACAATGGAATGATCAGAGAATAAATATAGTAAGAAGTAAATTTACAAGAAACATAGAATATATTATGATAAAATTATTAGGAGAAAAAAAATATATAGTTTAAATTTCAATTTATTATTAAATATTTCCAAAAAAAAGTTCAGAAAAAAAAATGCAAGGCCTTCGGCGTAACTTTAGAAAAACCAAAATTCTTTTTCTCATCTTGGCCGCAGCCGAACTTCATTCCCTCCACCAAAGCTTCTCATTCATTTTTTAAATTTTCCTGGCGAGAGGACACAAATCTCCCGCCAATGCCATCCTCCAAGCAGCAGAAAAGTTGTTATGGGCGTATTAACCCCATCGATAACAATCAGCGGAATGATTGTCCGATTTCTTCTCGGGATAAATACATACATCCCGAGAAGATTCATGTCTGGGCAGGATTTAAATAAACATATACCAAATTAAAAAAAGTAAGAAAAATGAACGAAATCATATATTCTTTAGATAGGATGTTCAAAGCAGTATGATTTTTAAATTTATTATGGTATATGTATTATTTTGTTTTAAAAAAGCTTTATCCATAAATAAAATAAAAATTTGGCGTTAAATTAAATATAAAGTATGGATTAGCTATAACTTTTGTTAAAATAAAAAGCAGCTAAGTTATAAACAACAATCAGCTGTTCTCTTATTGTTTCTATGTATAAATTTAAAGAAACTAAACTTATTATGAATATTTATACATATTTACAGAATAAAAGAATACAAAGGCAAATATAAAATATAAAACTATGCAATATTTCTTACAGATTCTCAATTTTATATATTTTTTTTTCAAAAGCACGAGTTTGTTAAACGGGACGTAGGTAAAGTTTTGAAGGAGAAAAAAATATAATGGCAAATAGAAACAAAAAAATGTATTTAGAAATTGTTATCAAACTTGATATATACAATAATAACTACTAAAATAATCCAAAAAATCGCTAATATATATAATGGTATAGTATAGGGTCTTAGAACAGACGTTATTAAGCAAAAAACAGTAAATTTATATACTCCTGTGACTATATCTATCCCAAAAAATAAAATACTTTGAAAAGACATAAATAAGAAATAATTATAGATAGAGTTAATTGAAATTGATCCTTTTTCTATAGCTATCAGACAAATTGAACATCATTTTTATGCCAATCTGAGTATTTATATGCAGCAAAAATCTTTATATAAGTATAATAAAGGACAAAAGGTTGTTTTTGAATATTCAATATTCCATATCAATCTTTTTTCTTTAACTAAAGGACTTATTAATTACCACCTATACGGCTATTTATGCAACTATACGCGCCTCAAAATGCAAATTTTATATGTTATCTTTTATTAAAAAGTATTATAATCAATTTCATAAAAAAAATTTATTTCTTGGATCTTTGTTTTAAACTTACCTCTACTATTATATTTTTTTTCCGCAGAAATTAATGAACAAAAAGAGTTTTATTTTGCCATAAAATACTTAATAAAAGTGTAATGGATAACATGGTTGTAAAAGATGTTGAGTAAGTTATATTTTAGACAATAAAAATTACAAAAAAAAACGCATAGAATTAGAAAAAAAAGATAATATACCCATAAAAAAGAAAAAATAACGTTCAAAAACGTATAATACTAGACATAAACACATAAAAAATATAAAGCCAAACTATTGTATAGCTATCTTTTCGTATATAAGAAGCATTCCAAAAATAATTTTTCTTGTAAGATTCAATAAATAAAAATAAAATAAGTCCTTTTTTTCATGGTAAACTAATATCAATTGACATAAAAATTTTTATGCTTTTATTATATATTATTGATTTATCAAAACAAAAAAAAAGAAAAACACTAATAGGACCCTTAAAGTATTTTTTAATTTCTAAAATCGAAATATAATAAGTTCAGAATGTATATAACAATATGCCAAAACATTTTTTCTCATTTTACGATATAAAACATAATTATATAAAATAAAGCCGCTAAAATAATGAAAAAAAATAGTGATCTAAATCAACATATAAAAGTTTCAAATTTACAAAAAAGGCAAAAAACATGTAAAACCATGTATTTTGACATAATATAACAAGTAATTTGCATCTATATTTTTATTTTAAGAAAAAAAATCTTTGTTATTGCGGTTTTTAGCATTGATATGTAAACCCTAATGTAAGTAAATGAGTAAGAGGTGATAAGAAAAGATACAATTCATGTAAAGAATAGTTTTAAAAACGGATAACCGCTGATAATTCTTTAAATGTGGTATATTTTGTTTTTATTGGTGAAAGAAGAATTAACACAATAAGTAAAAAATCATATACACCATTATCACGTTATATACAACATTCAATGTACGAACATATCACAAAAGCCACCTATATTATAATTTAAACTGTAATATAGCAGTAAAATTATCCTTTATTATGCAAAAAAAAACTATAAATATGATTATTTGTTGACTTAAAATAGGGTGAAATCCATGAAAATGGTATAATATCCCTTTAAAAATAGTTCTTGATGTGTTAAAGTTTGTCTAATATTATCTTTTTTGCCACAAAAAAACAGATTATTAATTTAGTATTCGGCTATTTAGGCAACAGACCCTAGCAAAAAGTGTAAAAAACGTACAAAAGATTTTGGTTTGCTTTTCTTTTTCACGAAATTAACACTCAAATGGTTTTATACATGTTTGGCTAGCTTTTATATTATAACTCTCAACAGAAGATTAATTTATATATAGAAACATTAAATATGAAACATATATAAGAAGCTATTTATTTTAGCGTACATTAGTCATGATAAAGCCTGTTATTCATATATTATAAAAATATTTCTGAAAGACATGAGAATTAAGTAACAAAAAATAAATAAAACTACGTCTTTTAAAGATAAAAATAACAGAACATATAAAAAATACAATAAAGATTGTAGTTTATATTAAAATAGTAATATCATGGTATATAACTCTTTAATATCATAAAAAACCACATATTTAGTAATGATAATAGATAATGGTTTTATATGTGTTTTCAATCTATTATTCATACAGTCAACTATATTTTTATTTTAGAAGAGTAACTAAACGGTAAAATCTTATATACTTCAATTATATACATATAAGAAAAGAAAAAAAAACTTAAAAAAATATAAATTTGTTAAGAAGAGAATCTTAAAAAAAGAAGTATAAGATAGATAAATTTACACTATTAAACGCATAAATCTTTTCATAATAACAATCTTCAAAGAATTCCATAAAATGAATATAATTATTTATCGTTATAAAGATTTTATTAAAAAAACAATATGAACTACGAAAAACACTATAAAATATGAATAAATGTATAACATAGGCATATATTTATTTGTAATTAATCATTATGCAAAATAAAAATTATTTTTATGATTTAGCATCATCTAATAGAGATGGAAATAAAATCAAAAGAACATTTTCTTATAAAAAATTACTTGAAATATAAAGATAAATATCAAAATAGTATATAAAATAAAGTAGAGTTTTTTTGAGGAATTATTTATACTCGGAAATTAAATCTTCTTTGTAATTCTTTTTCGTCAATTTATTTGAAAGAATACATCAAATTATTTGACTTTACTTACTTTTTATTAAGACGAGTACAATAAATTCTTACCGACGCAGTTTTCTAGTGTATATATTGTTTGAAAAGGTGTATTTTTTATGCATCAAATAATATTCGAATTTCTCAATCTAAAGATAATATATTCTATAGTAATATAAATTGTAAAAAAGATATAAAAATTAGTCTATTAAATTGAAATAAACATGCATAATCCAGAATTTCGAAGTATTAGGCATTAAAGAGAAGAGAAAAAAGACATTGTTATTGGAAACAAAAACCAAGAAAAATTTTTAAAAATAAAAGCTTTTTAAGACTTTAGATAATTAAATATCGTAAAAAAGTAAGAATTGAAAAGCCAACAAATAATATAACGCCACTGTTACCAATATGTAATATTTTTTGAATTTAAATTCTTTAAGGATATTATTGTTGGCATTTAAGGATAAAAATACCAACTTTCAGATTATATGTTATCATAGTGATGATTTAGAAGATAAACTAAAATAGAAAATATGATACCTGATATACAGAGCTAGCTTTTTTTTTATATATGCCCTATTTTCAGGAAAAAAAGCATAATTATATACTCAATGAATAGAATTTCAGTTCTATAGAAATAATTTTGGTAAATAGAGAATAATTTTATCATGAAAATCGTATTATTTTATTTTCTTATCTAGAAAAAGGGGTAATTTTGATCAATAATCATTTATAATCAGTTGTGTTTCTGTATATTCAAAAGAAACATGTTGAGAATATAACACAGGTTTATAAAACCGTAAAAATAAACTTTCGTATATTTTTCTTTTCTCTTAAGTTTTTTAAATGTATTTGCTTTGTATAATTCTATTATTTGCAATAAGAAGTACATCTACGAGTTATTCTAGCATTATTTGATGAAAAAAATAATATCCAGACCAATTTCATATAAAGTAACAATTTCAAAAATGATTATACATTCTTATTAGAAAGAAAAAAAACAAAAACTAAGATTTTTGTATGCAAAAGAAAAGCTAGATATATATTGACAATATAAGATAAAACGCCTTATAGAAGTTTAAGATCTTATATAGATTACGATACGAATTGAATATATAGTAAGCAAATTAATATTTTGAAATTTTTTTTTATATTTAAATAAAAAACAATTAATTTGAAAATCAATTAGCGAATTTTGATTTCTAGCTATTAATAAATATCATATAAAGCTTTTTATTTACAATATATATTCTATGAATGCCAAGTATATAATTATTATGGAAGAAGAATATTTAGATTATCTCTAGCTTAATAACAAGTCAATAAAAAAAACTTCAATAATATTCTAGTAAAGCTGTCAAAGTATAGAAATTCAATATTATAAACATTTATATACTCATAATAATTACTCTTTCGATCAAATAATTTAAAATGTTTAGATTCGCGTGCTAAAAGATATCTATTATAATTTTAGTTATGGAAGATAACTAACTATATAAAGCTTTATTTATAGTAAGAAGAGACAAAATTAGTCTAATATGTTTAAAATTATTTGTATAATAAAGAATAATAATTAAAAGATGCTCCGTTAGTCACATTTTTGTGTCAACCTATAATAAAAGCTACATAAATATTTGAATATCCATACATGAAAAGAATAAAATCTAAAAAAAATATAGTTCTATTTCGACTAAAAAACAGTATATTTCAAAAAAATAATAAATATATACAACAATCATATATAGCTTATCTTGAAAAGAACGAAATGTAAAAACAATATATTACAAACTTATATTCAAATAAAACAGTTAATTAGTATTTTATACTATGTTGCATTAATACCATTCAATAACTTAAAAACCTAAATAAAAAGACAAATAAAGAAGAGTTTTTTTGCAATTAACTCTTTTTTGTGTATGTTTATACATCAGAAAAATTAAAATGTTACGAACATGGATACAGTCGGTACTAAAAAAAAATCCGAAACACCAATGTGAATCTCCAAAAACGGATATAAACAAACAATAAAAGTTATCTCTTTTATATATTATATGCAATCTAATTATTGAGTATATACATCCTAAATTAAGAATTAAAATAAAATAAGAAGATATTTTTATGCAATTAAATATAAATATTGGTTTTATACGCATAATATCGCATATAATTTAGTTAAAACGACGGAAAAAAGAATTCTTATTTACTTAGATAGGATGTTGTTTGTGATTTTATAAGATAGCTAAACTGTTTATTAGAAACAGGGGAAAAATAAAAACATTAAATTTTCGATATAAACTCACAAAAAGTAAAAATATATGAATTGTTAAAGTTTTAGATGTAATTAAATTATGCAAAATTCTGAATTGTCACAGAAATATGGCAAAAAAAATCCTTTTTTTATTGCACCATAAAACTACTAATATGCTATTTTTATTGTTAATTGGATGCCATAACTTGTTATCTAGATTATTTTCTAAATAAATAGGATTTTTTTAGTACATAGAAAAAATCTCTGTATCATATTTATGATACTAATTTTTATAAATAAAAAAGCATAAAAACATACAATTTAAATAATTTGAAACATATGAATTCTATACGAAAAACTATAATATTAAAAATATCATATAACAGAAATATCAAGTATAATTATCAAGAATAACTCTAATTATTAAAAAATAATAAAGATGATCTTTAGATGCCTAATAATATACGAAAGTAGTATTTACTAATTTTTGCATGTTTTTATAAAATATACATGCAATAAACAAATTTAAATATGCGAAAAAATGAATTATTTAATTTATATGAGATATAAAGGCTATAATCTAGCATTTATTTTAGTGTTTAAAAATGCACAAGGAGTGATAGAAGGATGTAAAAACCATAAAAATAATCAAATTCATTAAATTTTCCGAGAAAACTAATTGATCTTAGATCCAAACATAACTGATTCATAGACAAATGAGCAAAAGATATATGTGTAAAATTTCATAAACATCTGATCGATATATTAATAATATCGCATCCTGCTCAAGAAAGGCTAGATATTCTGAATAATTACCTTCTGAAGAATGTATAAGCTTAAGAAGCTGATAATTATCCATCATTAGCTTCTTCTACGTGTATAAAATACAAAATAAAAAAATCATAGTTTCACATATGAAACCACCAACACAATACTAAAAACAGCTATATCACGTGTTTCAAATACATGCCATAAATTTCTCTGAATAATTCTTCAAATGTATTCTCAGAAAATAAATCAACAGCAAAATACATATATCTATAACAGTTTCTCTATCAAAAGTTAAAAACAGAAAAAAAAGTAGAATTTTTACCTATATAATATTTTCGTTATAAATTACTTCTCATTATTCAAAACCACTAGTAGGTAGATCTTTGACCATACAACACTCCAGACAATACCATACGGCAAGTAAAGTCAATTTTTTCTACTTTTCTGCATTTATAAACTTCCATCATATATATTCTGCACCATTTTTCTTATTGGAACCGCAACGATAATAAAATCATCGAAAATATTATTGCCAATACATCAAAAACTTAGTACAATAAGATTTAGCTGCTAGCTCTACATGTCACAACAGATATAAAAATAAATATTCCATTTTATTTACACATTAGCATATTTTAATTAATACGTCATTTATTTCCAACCATGTTGTAAAACCAAGATAAAAATCTCTAAAATAAGAAGAACCGTCATATTTTTTAATGCCATGCTTAATTCTGCATTACCGCTATCCTACCGCTTCTCTACCTTGCATTTTACCATCAACTATAAGATTGCCATCATATATATCTTCTGCATGCACCAGCCTCAAACACTAAAGAGGGATTGTGTTTCACTCACCATACACATTGATCAATCTCCAAACTTATTATCCGTGTCAAGAAACACTTTCCTTGTTAATTTTTCTTTTCGCATTTAAAAGCCTACGAATTCATGATCAACTAATCTTTTTTCGTCGTCTTTAAAAATTTAATTTCAAGTAGGAATTTTATAATTATCAATATAGGATAATTCAAACATATTGGCATAAAATAAAAACATTCAAAACCATTTTCGATAATAAGAAGGGTAGAGAAAATTAAATTAGTGATTTTAAATATTCACATCAATGCATAAGGTCATATGCTATGCCATTAATATTAAAATATTATCTATTAAACCTTTTGTATGTTGATATTTTTGTTATAACATATAAAACACTAGTTTTTATATCCTGTTATGGTGTTTTTTTTATATATTATCTTTAAAAGAAAGAAAAAATCACAAGTGTAAGATATTACAAGTACAGATAATGATTTTGCAAAATAGAACAATATTGAATCCCATCCAAAAATGATATTATTTTGAATCATAATTTCAGTGTAAACTAGCATATGGCTTTCTCCGTATTAAATATCTTAAGAATTATTATTATTTAATTACGTCTAGGTTCTAGAGAAACTATAATCAGCCAAAAAAGTTCAAATGAAACGGAAAAAAAAGGATTTATTGAGGTAAAAAATTAAGCATGACCGTTGAAATCTACAATTTATAAATATCTATATTATAAAAACATATAACTTAAAATATTTAAAAGTATTAGCTTGACATATTAAATCATGTTTTATTTTTCTAATTTACAAATGATAGAGGTTAGAATTTATCTAATGCCTGTATAATTATTTGAAATATAGCTACACATTTTTTTAATTTTCTAAAAAATATATGTTTCATATTTTAGAGAGTATATAATACTGCCAAAACATTTAAATGATCAATGAAACTAATAAAATTTACTTCATGTCAATGATCGAGGAATTAACACTTTATTTATTTTACTAAATACAAACAATAATTAAGTATTTATTTGTATACATCATATCTACCTATAAAAAATATGATAAAAGCAGTTTAAAAACGAAAACTTCTAAATACGAACGGTTAAAGTATACATGCCCACATAATAGATCATATAAAACTATTTTATTGTGTTCTTTATATTCATATGTGATACGCCATATTTTTATATATAAAAAACTTAAAATTTAAAAAATTATTTTACAATAAGAATCTAATATATAATTACAAGATTTTTTATAATAATAAGTAAATACACTAATCTTAAGGATCATATGTGTGTCGCAAAAAAAATATACACGCATAGTATAATAACAATTTTCAAAAGATTAGATTCATTATCCAAATAATTAGCCAAGACATTTTAATATGAATTTGTTTTTATATTGTGCAAAATGAAGTTAGTTTATTAGTATAATCTTTATAAAATATTATTTTTCTAATATTTAATTTAAAATTATATATGATGTTCGATATAACAACTAATTCTACTAGATTTTAATAATATAACAAAAATTTTACAAAAGAACTAAAAAAATAAAATTAATAAACCTTAATTTATATAATGAGATTGATTTCTATAAGTTCAATTGTTCATCATTAAGAAGTATAGTCCCGTCGTCAAATATAAGATAATCTTTAGAATTTAGTTCGTTTAACACCTTTATCCATATTTCACGGGATAAAGTATTAGCGATAGATTCTATTAACCCTCTCTTTCTAAAAAATGTCTGATATAAAGATTTCTCTTTTATAGAATTGATCTTGTTTTTACATAAATATTTTACTATTTTAGAATAATAGAAGGAACTTAGATGCGATATATCGGTATAAAATTGTAAATTTTTAAACTTGCCTTGCTTTACATACTCATTAACACACATGTCAAAACTATTGAGGTCTTCATCTATTTTTTCATCATACATGGAGTCACAATAGTCGATTCTTTTGTAGAAGACTCTACTTTATTTTTCCACTTTTTTATATATATTTTCTTTTCTGATTTATTATCATCATCGCAAATAATTTTTTTTTGATTCCTGTTATTGTTGATATTATTAAATGATTCTTTATGATTCTTTTCTTCGTCTTGATTTTTTATAATCATATCAACTTTACCATCATCTTCTAAATGACTGCTCTCAGATTCATATTTATGATCCTCTGTTTTTTGTAATTTTTTATGGTACTCTAATCTCATGGGTGCATTTTCAATGCATGATTTGTATTTTTTTGGTATTTTCTCTTTTAGGTATATTTTTCTCCCGCGACATTCATGAATCTCATTTCTAATTTGCGGCATTGAGACTTTTTTATTTTCGACTCTTTCTAATCGCTCAATGCATTGATAAATCTTACCTAATTCATCAAAAAAGTCAAAATTTAGTATTTCTTTATTAATATGTCCACTAATGATATTTTGAATATGGTTCATGAACTTATTTCTTTTTGATTCAATTTTACGTTTCAAATTATTAGAAAAATTGACTGTTTTTATATTTGCATGGGTGTGTTTATTCATATCCTCTTTTATTATATCTAATTTATCTTTGTTTTTCTTTATAGTTTCGACTATTTTTTCTTTGAAATTTGCATATATATTCTCTAAATTGCACGGAATTTCTATTTCCACACTTAATTGTGACTGACTGTGAGTTTTAGTACATGTGGTACTCACTATTGGAGTATTAGACAACTGCTTTTCGCTTATTGTTGCTTGTTCTTTGGTAATTTTATTCTGAGGCAAGTGTATGATATTTTCATGATAATTGCTTTCTTTTATGTCGGATTCGGGGTCAAGGGCTATTTCAGTTCTGGAATCTGTTTCCAAACTATTTATATTTTCCAAAAAAAACTTCTCAAACTCTTCTCTTATATTCTGACTGTTTATTGGGGCTAAAGCCAATTGATTTAAATTTTCTTTACATTTATTGAGCTTTTCAATTGATCCCAAATTGTTTGATAGTAAATTTTCTGTTGTATTTAGGACTAACGTAAAATCCTCTAAGTTTTCACCTGTAGAGTATGTTGGATTATCTTTAACTGCCTTTAAGTTTTGCCTTGGAAGTACTATTTCGTTCTCATAAGATTCTCTTACACTATATTCTAGATCAGCATGTAGATAATCATTCGCCCAATCATTGTCATAATCATTGTCGACTTCAGCATTATTAAGTACATTTTTATGTATTTCATCATTCCGTATATTTCTCGCATTATTAAGCACTAGATTTGGCGGATAAATGAGATCTGTTCTATCATAAGAAGATGGATGTGTTATTCTTAATGCTAAAAAATCATCGTTTCTGCTTTCATTATACCATTCAGTCATATTATGATCACTTTTTTGAGTATACTGTATATTCGTTTTTGAATACTCTTCTTCAAATACTTCGTTTTGATCATCATAGGTATTGTATAAATTTGTTGGATTTTCATTTTCATCGTCTATAAAAATTTTTAAATCTTCTAATTGTTCATTATAATGAGCAGCTGTTTTTTTCACGTAATTCCGTTTAGAAATTTTGCATATATATGCATCGACCATCATAGCTAGTTCCAAACTCATTGTAATATAATTTTTGAGGTATGGCGCGTATTTTTTCATCACCTCACGAAAACTTAGCGAATCAACATCAATATAGGAGGCTCTCTTTCGCAAATCACTAATCATTTTCACAGTCTATAATCTTTTATCGCTTATTGGGCGAATTATATTTCTAATTTTTCTTGTGTTCATGAGACCACACATTCCTAATCTATCATCATAATAAATGGATTTATAATTTATCCTTTTGTTTAAGTAAATTTTGCTTTTGTAATCACAAACATGTATGTTATACCCTATCCATGCGTTGAATTTTATTTCTGTGGGATAAAAAGTTCTGGTGTCAAAATCTTCATCTTTATTAGACTGAATCCAATTTTCAAAAAGTTGCACAGTAGACTTTGTATCAACTTGAACTATATTATTTGATATTTTCACCAAGAAATACTGCTCGTTGCGATCCTTTTTATAAGCTTTAAAACCAAATGAATGTTTTCTTTTTAAAAATGCAGTTTTTAAACCCAACACAATATTCTCTGATGTTCGATTGTGCTCATTTTTGATCAGCTGAATTTGTTGATAAAATTGAGACATTCTATTGTTTTCATTTGCTGAAATTAAATCCATAAAATAATCGGAAATACTAATTGTCTGGTTAGTATCAAGATGATTTTGGATATAATCAATATCTGTTTTATATATAAGATCGAAATCAATTTTATATACTGTTGTCAACTCTCTTATTAGTTGCTTATATATCAAATCGTAAGAAATAACAATGTCATTATCAATGACTTCTAGATTCTCAATTGCCATCTTTCTGACAGTAGGATGTGTCCCCAATGAGTGCTCTATTAAATTTTTAATCATCCTAAAACGATTTCTATGTACATAGTCATCATCACATAATTCTTTTACTTCATTCAGAAGTCTCTCATCAAGAATAAAAATGTCATTTTTGCGATTTTCTTTATGAAAAAGGGGCATGAAAAAGTTATTCAAATATTTTGGATTTCTTGAATCTTTGATGTACTTTTCCACAAAAAAGTTTTCAAGAATGACTAAATACAATAAAGAATCAATTATATAATATTCACGAGAAATTTCAGATGAAACTGTCTCAAAACTTTTTTTAATGCTACTAAATAGCATTTTAGCGTCTATTACATTAACTATGGCTTTTTCACAAAAAGTATGCAAAATAGATTCAGCCTCTACAAAGGCCACTGAATCAATACAAACTTCGAATCTTAATTCGTTTTGGATCTTGCTAGCGATTTCTATGGATTCTCTAACGATATCTAAAGATTTTAAACAATCCCATTTAGGATTCATCAAAATATGAGATAAGCATTTGTTCAAACTATTTTTTTTTACAAAATCTTGCCTATACGACCTCGGACATATATACGACCCCAGTGATTGGTATAAATTAAGTTTTAAAAATCCATCTCTTGTTATTTGGCAGCTTGTGCCTTCCGGATAAATGGCATTCAATACTTCTTTTTTTTTACATTGAGTTATAACTTTTTTGTTCAAGTTCGTAATTAATTCGGAACCAAATAAATTGTATGTATGATCTTTTGATTCACCTGAAAATTTTCAGCTGCCAATGCTATCACTACATGACGATTTTTATTTTTTATTATACTCTGTGTTATACTTAGTGCAATATCTAGATAAAAAATACTGCTAAGGTCAAATGAAAATGCACTTCTCAATATGTTTTGCAATTCTATCATACTCCTGGCTCTAATCTTGTTTTTTGAACCATACGATTCAATAAAGAAAAAAGCATCTTTTTTTGCTATGCTCGATAAATTTTTGGTATAGAAATAGAATTTCATTAGCTGTAAAAATTCTGATCCGTTTAATTCAGCATTAATACTAATGCTATTTTTCATCTCACTGAGTCTTTTAATTTCTATTTTCATTTTGTCCACTATGTTTCGAGAATATTCTTGATTGTTTTTTTCACACTTGTACTTAAAGTCCATACATTTATTAGCAAAATATGTATTTTTTGCATCTATATCCTCTTTGTTATTACAAAGAGGAATGAAAAGCCATATTTGATATTCTGTAGATAGAATAATTAGAGACCCTATGTAAAAGTGTCCTAAGTTTACTGCATTTATGGAACCATTTTTACTAAATACATAATAGTTCTTGGTCAAAATTTTTCTGCTATATAATTTTTGGGTATTATCAAGGACATTTATACTCACAACCGGATTAGTAATTATCTTTGCAAATTGATCAATTGGAAAAGCTCCACTCAGACCATCTAAATCAAAACTTGTTGTGATATTTGCACTAAGTTTTTTTAATTCGACTTTTTTGTTACATATAACTTCAGCGTTTCTAGCTGAAAACAAATCTTCGTTTTCAATTTCATTCAATATTTGATGTTTTTCGTTTATGTTATAATCCTTCCAAATTTTTCTGTCATCTGAAAACTTAACGATACCATAGAGATCTAGCAAAGTCATTTCATCATCAATACAAAAAAACAAGTTTATTATTTTTTTAAAATACAAATTTTCAAACCATTTGAAGATTTCTATCGGTGTTAAATTTTTTTTATATGTATAAGCTATCTTTTCTACACTAGAATATGTTAATCTTGGCATTTTAAGTGCAAATCCGTGCCTAAAAAATACTATTCCAACACATTCTCTATAACTTTCATTATACATCAGAGGTAATACTGCTCAAACGGCTGTTCTAGGATTATGTTGGTTTCAAGCAGCAAGTGTGTAATCACTAAATCAACTACGGAATTGGAAAGATTTTTAAATCCAGGGAATTTATGTTGCAAAAATCCAAGCATAATATTATCCTCTGAAAACATTTGAACGCGTAATTCTTTTAAACGTTCGATAAGTACTATAATATTTTTCTCTGCTTCAATAGTTTTTAAAATAAATTCAACATTCATTTTATAATAATGTACGCCAAAAAGTTATTATATAGAAAAAACAAAGGGGAAAAAATAGGAGAAATATTAAAAAAATGACACTTTTATGTATAAAAACAAGATATAATGCTTTTTATTGATACGATAAAAAGGAACAAATAAAAGATTTCATTTTTGAAAAACTCAAATATATATTGGATGCGAATTTTCTAGACTGTGTATATAATTTATAGAAGTTATTGAATCAAAGTACATATTGCAAATACATATCGTCGCGTGACTATAAACTTATCACGATTACAGCTTTTTATATGATTTTTATCTTGATTTTTTATAGACAAGAATGCGCTTTACAGCAAAAAAATTGTAATTTTTTTGTAAAAATTACAGAAATGAGCTTTTTTTATTCGGAGATTGCATATTGTTATAGAAAAAAAGCCTAATAAAAATATTTCGATGTTCTGTGTTTAAATAAAAAGTTTTATGATATATTTTGTATGCCATTTTATAATTTAATACAGCATAAAAACACAAAAATTATATAAATATTATATATAACAGGGCAATATTTATTAACCGACCATAAAAGAATCCTAGAATGAAAATACAGTTGTTATAGATCTTCTTACTTATAAAACCATTTAGTATGTTAGTATAATGTAATATCATATTGTTATATCATTATTCTAAAATTGTAAAACCCCGATAATTTTCACATGCATTAAAATAATCGCATAAGAAATCAATAAATATCTTACAGAAATCTTACCAATTCTTGCTCTCTTATTTTTTCTTCATCAAGCAAATCTGTTAAAGTTTTTTTTCCTTTAATCTAGAAAAAAACAATATTTTTGAAATTCTTTAATCGAGCAACATATATCTTTTATCATGAAAGAATTGGAGTGTTTGTTTTTTTTACAGCTGCATATCATTTTTTATTATCTGCATTAGAACAAAAAAACACATTGGTTGAAGATAATGTGACATTACTATAAAATTAAATAATTTTTTAGTTTATATTTATTTATATAACTATATATTATTATTTCATCACGAAAAAGAGAGTTAATTTTATTTTTACATGGTTATTGCAAGATTCTGCGCATCTGATTTTGGTTTAAACAATATATTGCATCAAAATAATAATTTCTATCTTTTCAATATCTTCAGTTGCATTCATTTATATATTGTTTGTATTCATCATTCAAGTACAAATTTACTTCTTTTTCAAAATATTGCACAGTATAACCAACAGTAATCGTATTTATAATAGAATACCAGAGGCAAAAGTGTGATACTGGTTCCGTTCTTGGTAATTTTGTCTGTAAATCGCACAGTAAATTTCTATTCTTCTGTCATTGGATGATATAAATCCCAGTATTCTTTTTTATATCATATCATGTTTCCATAATTCCAATCATATCTTGTTATTTATATTTTCTTTTGTTTCATACATCTAATTTCTATTCATAAAACGAGTTCGTCGGTATTATGTAACATTATGGAGTTTTTATGTATTGTCATTCTACATATCATACGTAACAATTTTTTAGGATCAAAAACTTAACAATTATGTATTCCGTATTCTAATATTCATTCTAAAAATATAAATATACAAGAAATTTATTTTCTCCTTTACCTCTATAATGTTTGTTTTCTTTATTTATGAGTCAACAAATAAAACTTTATATTCATATTCATAGAAATTGCCTTAGCAAGAATGCTTAAACCTCTACTACTTTCGATTAATGACGGCTGATCATTCTTTTATGTTTGTCGTTAACTACCAGTGTTATCATAGATCACATTCTTGTTTCATTAGATTCATTTATGACACAACTCTTAATTCTTAATTTCTAAAAAATCGAATACTAAACTTCTTCCATTTACCTTCAAGTAACATAAGAGAAAAGTTAATTTATATTTATATATATTACATTTAATATGGTTTTAATTTACGACGTAGTTTATAAAGATTTTGTTAAATATATGTAATCATATATTATATATCCTATAATCACATAAATCCATTTTTAGCATTTAAAGAAACAAAAAATATAAATGCTCTTTTTCTATTTATAAAAATATCAAGCACGCTGCAAATTTTGAGTGATGAATTCAAATATTGCGGCAAAATATATCTTATGCTGGGTTCTAATATAAAAATCCAACCCTTCTTTATATACAGCTCTATTATTAAAAATTGATCAGTCAAAGCGTATTTAAACGCGTTTTTAAAGACACCAGAAAAGCAGTTCTTTTTAAATATTTATTACAAGGCTTCGTTTCTACATAATATATTCCAAAACTTATTCCTCTATAAAACTAATATTTCGTGATTTAATCTGCATGTTATAAAGAGTTTAGCTATAAAGTACATTTCCCGGCATTTTTTTTCTTTCTAATATTGTACTACTGTAATTCAATTTTTTTTAGCTATAATTTAATAAGCTCGGAATCTTACCATAAAATTATAGATTCATTTCTTCAATTCTCACAGTTTTTTCAAAAATGCCTAGAAGTTTTTTCACTGTTTTCTTATACAAAAACATGATTTACTTTTTTTTTACACGTTTATATCAAATAAGAGCCACATTATCATTTTTTTTAGTTGACTGCTAACATAAAATTCCAATTGATTTCTACAATTTTATATTTTTACTACGTCATTCGTAAATTCTTTAAGATCGAGAGAGATGCCATTTTATCTTTCTTTATAGATTATGTCAATCAAAGTTTTAATATTTTTTGCTCTTAGTCGTTCGAGCATGAATTATAAATATTTTCTACATTTTGAATGCAAATCATTGCTATATCCTATTTAAAAGCACAATATATAAATGAAAATACTAGTTTTAAACATCCTATAGTTTTCTAACATAAAAACCTATGTATATTATTTATTATAGAATTGTTACAATTTGCTGAATATTGTTATCTTTTTTGCTTCTATCATATTATAAACTGACAAAGAAAAAGGATATTCTTGCGTTATTTATATGGTTCCAAACAGCTGATGTTCTGGTATTTTTACCGGATGATATATAGCATACTATATTTTAAAGCGGTTCATTATGCATCTTTTTAAATCAGCTTTGTCACTTTTCTAAGAATTTCTTGCCATATACAACATCATTCACTATTGGAAATTGTCCTAAATTGTTGAAAGCCATCATAAATCATATCTTTTAAGATCTAACGCATATTTGCTGTATAAAATGTATCTATTCTAAATAAAAAGAACACTATGGTGGTTCGTATATTAATATTTTAATAATAGGTGTTATACTCTATATTATCAAAGAAGCACAATATATTACATATAGCTATTCTTTTATACACCACAAAATATCTTTTGGTTATTGATTAAGCACCGTTTAATTATTTCTGGCTTGCAAAAAATAAGAAATAACACTGAAATGTTCAAAACCACATCTTTTTTATCAACCACTTTTTGTTTTCTATGGAAATACACTGGTGCAAATAAAAGAGCTTTCTTAAAATTATATTCATGTCATAGCAATATTAACATGTCTTAATTTCTCTAAAGCATTTTATCATTCCTTTATAATTTTAATTCGGTTAAGATCATCAACCAGCTCATATTATTATGGCATTTTGTATATGAATGAACTACAATCTTTTCATCAGTACTCATTGAAATTTCTTCTTGTTAAAATTAGGTGAATATTGGTATTATTAGACTTACAAATTTATATTAATAAGAACTTATGTGCAGCACATCTTCTCGAATAAAAAAACACCAAATCATACGTTTTATTCTGTTTTATATACGATTAGGAGCTACTTTTCTACAATGATATGCAAGTTAGAAAGATGCTTTTTTTTTCTCCAGAAAATCATCTGTTCCATCATTCAGGATTTTTCAAAGATATATAAATAGAATCGTTTGTTCTTTAATTTGCACGAAACACGTGAATTGTTATTTTCTGTATATTTCTGCGACTAAATGGCTTAGCATTTGTTTAACGTACAGGATTTACAGTATAAAGCACGATATATCCATAAAGAAAGTGCTATATTCAGTTCGTATGCATTCATTAATGCAATAATTATATTTATGTCAAGAAATGGACTTCTTACATATTTCTAAACTCATCTAATAGCCCATCCACATTTTTCATATTAAATCGCAAAAAATCGTTTGAATATTTTTGTTTTCAACTTCATTAATATTCACGAAAAGTATCAGAATATACAACACGCCTAATTTCTCGTCTTTGACTCCTTTTTTTAGTTTATTTATAGCTTCTGATATTAATATTTATGAAAGATATGGTAAATATTAAATTTAAATCATTGAAATTCATTATTTAGTTAAAGAAACAAATCATTTTTTCATTCTTTGTGTGTCTTCAAAGATAACACCAGTAAACTTCGATATTTATTTTCTTCGCTAACATCAAGAACCAGTTACATTTTACTTTATCATCAGCATAAATTCATAATTGATCTAAAAAAATACAAAATAAATGTCATGTTTTAAGTAAATTTACTTTTATATGTTGGGAACCGTCATAAATCAGCATTCTTACATTACTCTGCATCAAGTCATATTATTTTCTTAATAAATTGACATATATACAAGCATATTGCACATACAATTCTTTTATCTGTATTTAGCTATTGAGATGACATTACCTTATCTATTTCTTTATATTCGTGTATTCAGTAAACTACTTTTTATAAGCAATATAAATATTTATTTAACCTATAATTTTGTTATTTCTTAGACTCAGCGTATCTGTTTACGTTTTATCTATGATCTTCGTCACCATTTTTACTAGCTGTCTATTTTTATTCGTCTTTCATTTCGTTCAGGCTTTGCAGGCTAAAATTTTATTCAATTCATTATCCCCGTAAACCAGTTCAGTTATATTACCTGCCTTAAAGATATAGCATTATTATATTGGTCTTGAATTGCACAGTTAAGTCTCTAGAATCAATCTTTTTGCATGCATTATTGCACGAAGTCAATCTAACATCATTATGCCATAATTTCAAACTTAAAGCCGATATTATCGTTAATTGCATCACGATCACAATTTTTATTCATTCTTTATCCTAGATTATATGTATATTTTCATTTTACCACTTGCAATGCAGAATCGGATGGCAATTAGCGCATAGGCTGAAAACATTATTACACTCTCTTCTTAGTTTACCACATAAACTAAATTATACATTTTTTTATCAAAAAAATACATTTACTGACATTTATTATTCAGTATAAACGTTATATATTTTTATATTCTTTATGAATTATTAAAAAATAGAGATATTTTTTTAACTAAAGTCATCTGTTTTTCCCGTCTGATATACTATGTTCTCAAAATTGATTTCTATCACAAGCATTACCGCTTCTAACTTCTTATAATGTAAAATAGACATTTGTTCCTCTTATATTAGCAACAGAGAAAATATCGTTTCTTTCTATATATTCGCTTTATTATATTCTTTAAACGATCCTAGCATCTTTTAACATGGATGTCAGCGTCATACAATCTATTGTATATGCAGTCTTAACCTAATCTGTTATACATCCGATTTATGGTCATATGTCTTAAACCTAACGTTTCTTATATATCGGTATCCTTCGTGAGTACTATAGAACATACTTTTTGTTTGGTTTGGTTGGACAAATTTTTTTTATGCCAAAGCACTCTATCTTAGTGTTTATTATAGATTTAAAGCGTCATTTAATTATAATAAATATTTAGAACCCCGGGATTTAATATTTCAGAAAACATGGAAAATTTACAAATCATATATTTGAAGACTATTGAAAAACATTTGTATGAACACGGATGATGTATTTTTATATTTAAAGAAAATTAACTAGTGTATAAATTCCAAATTTTTGTCACTATAAGCATCATAATAAAATAATGAAATCTATAAAAAAGGCTTCTAATATTTTATTGTGCATGGGCTACATATCAATGTTGAAATCTATTATAATACTGGGTTAAAAAAAACTATGGCATAGATCTACTAATACGTTAAGGAAATAAACATGCACGGATTTTTATAATATATAGCAAAGAAATTGTAAATATCTCTCTACATAGGATTTATACTTTAAATATATCTTTGCGAAAGGTGTATAATATAAAGGAAGAACTCTAGAACGATTTGTTTTTCTCGCTGCATTATAATGAACAGGCTATATGGAATCATAGAATATCTTATAGGTATTCTAACAGAATAAAATTAAAAAATTCGCACTTCTTTTTTCAAAAATTACATAACTAATTCATTGCAGCTTATTAAATATCATATGCGTTTATGTATATACAGCTTTTACTATTTTTGATACGATATATTAAACACTATTCATTTTATTATTATTTTTTATATTAAAAATTAAATCAAAAGCCAAATATCTCGTAATATTGGAAATGGTGAATTTGATTTTTTAACAGCTGTATGAAATTCTTTAAAAAATATAAAACAGAAAAGACAGATATTAAAAAGTTTCATGATCAGAGAATTGCTGTTTCTTATCTTTAAAATTTTATCAAAATTTATGTTGTATAGATAAAAATTACTGGATGAAATATAAAACACTTCTATCATATAATCCAGATCAATTTTATATATGAGTTATTTAGAAATATAGTAGTGTTCAATGCCTTGATATCTTATTTTATACTTCTAACTTAAGGTGTAAGACAGGAAATTTATAAACTTTTTTTTATAAATTTAAAATATTTTATTATAGATTCTTATTACATTACAAAGACAACGTGTATGAGTGAAGCAATATTAAATGTAAAAGATAGATAATAAGAGTTATACAAAAAAAGTTATGTGCTTTATAAAACTATAATATTTATTTTTTTATATATTTGTTTTTATTTTATTTTAAAAATTTGCTATTTTTTACGTCGGAGAAAAAAACAAAAAGAATTATTTTCCTCGTAATTATCTTATATGTAGGCGTAAATATAAAGAACTCTCAGAATATCCGAAGATAAATAAAAAAATAAAAAATCTGTTAAAATAAAATCACGGAAAAAATTTATTCAATCGATAAGTGTGAAAAAAATCTAAATTCAAATCTTTTAACTGCTCATTATTAGAGGTTTTCAGTAACATATTTGCATATATTATTTATTATTTATTTATCACTGCGAAAAATTATAAAAACATATTAAACACGAAATTGCGTGACAATTTAAATGCAAGTTTTCCAAAAAATCACATTTAATTTTTTTAAATTGCAGAAAACGATTATACGATTCAATCGACTTTTTTTTAATTTTAAAATCAAATCTTTAATAGTAAAATTTTTTTTGAGCCGATAATTATTCTTATACGTAAAATCAAATCTGTATTTGTATATATATAAAATTCACATTCTTCTAGTTTGTTTGTCCTCGATATTATAAGAAAAATAACATACAATACTACTTATCAGTATACGGCGACATCTTTAATTTTTTTTCAGAACATAATCACTATAAAAAAAAATTTTATGACTTTATTAGCTATTTGCAATGAGATTCGGGTTTTCTAGATCATAAATAAGATTTTAGCATTTGTTATATTTAAATTTTATTTATAGAACCTAATATATTTGTTATGAAAATTTATATATCATTTTAAAAATTAAATATTGTTTTTCATTAGTTCGATTTTATTTTGGCAATTAAATATGCTCATTGCCTTTTACTTATAGCAATTCAATTACATTATTGGGATTTATATCACAAGCTTATTATAATATAAAAAATAATAAAATTAATTCTGCTTTTTTGTTTCGCTCAAAATATCTATCATATAACTATTTGCATGTTTTATTGCTTGTAAAATCTCTATCTTTATTTATTTTGATGGTTATTATTATGTGTTTTCTGCTGAAATTTATATCATCATTATATTACCTCTACTATAGGCACATTTTTTTGTGAAGCATACTATATTTTCTTTGAATTTTTATATCCACAAAACATAATTTTTTAAAAAATTACAACACCGATTATATATTACCCAGAAATGACTTTTTATGAATACAGTTGCTGCTCTCTAAAATGATGTTTAATAAGATTTTATGAATTTTCATATGATAATTGCATACCATTTATATTTTTCTTCCGATATCTCAATCTTATCTTCTAATGATGTTTTAAAATTATGTCGTTTTTTTTTTATTTTTCATCACAATTTAGAAACCAATTATCTGTAGTATATTTTTGATCAATATATTTTACGTATTTATACATCATTTAATTTTTCATTGATTCCAAATATATCAGAGTTTTCCACATCTGTAAATTCTATCCTTGCCTTTATATCATTTAGAATTTCGTTTACATAATTACTGGACTACATTTATGATTTTTTTCTCTTCCTGTAAATACATTTTTACTTTAAAAAATACTTTCCTTTCTGTTTAAATTCAAATAAAAACTATAATGGGTTTCTTTTGTGCCAGTTCCCGTCTTATTATATGCAATTAAGCGGGAAACATATATGTGAATCAACTGTGAACAGACTCTTAATTTTTAATTTTCTTTAAAAAATTTTATTTGAATCTTAGAATGTCTTAGCTCTATTTAATTTTATGAATTCGGAATTATGATTGATTATACACTTTTAAGAACATACATAATTGGTGAATATGAGAGCGAATAAAAGTTGAAATGAAATTGATGTCTATAAAAGACAAAAAAATGTTGCAGAAAACATGCAAGGAGAAAAGAATGAATCTTCAGAATCAGTTAAATCGAAAAAACATAAAAAATCTGATAATGATAAACCCACAACTGTTACCGAAAGTCCAAAAACAGACGACTCTTTTATAAGTGATGATTCTGGAGTAGATGGGTCTAGGTTTAAAACCAAAGATTCGGATTCAGCTACTGAGACTGAGACCATTACATCCCAAAAAACTGGTTTAATGTATTTTTTGGACAAAACCACGAAAAAATATAAAGGATTGCCCAAAAAAATATGGTTAAAGTACAGTTTTAACATTGAACCGGAATTCGAAGAAAAAATAATTGATAAGGCCGAAAACATACTTATTGCAGAATCACCGACTGATGCAATGCCTATTAAAACTGACCTGCCTTGTGAAAAAGAAAATCCTATTGAGGACGATCTTGAATCAATGATAAATGAATTTTTGATATCATATTCTGAAACTTTAGAAAAAAGCAAACACGCTTTTGAAAAATTGACAGATTCAAGGAGTGACATAAAAAATTCACAAGAAGTTCACGAATATGAAGTACTGGAAAAAAATTGCAAAAACCTCATTATAAAGAGAAAAAAATATATTATAGTGGCTGAAAAGCTAAAAGGTTTATCAAATAGGCAGAAATATATATATCTGATTCTGCTCAATAAAAATAAAGGTAAGCCTTTTAACCCATATACAACGAGAGGTCAGTATTTTAAACGTGGAATAAGTCAAAATATGCCAGAATCTAAACCATCAGTTAATTTTTTTATCGAATTTTATGGAACGATACTTCGTAAAAAATATGCTGAAATCTTCAAATTTGAAGGAGAGTTCATGATGCAGTTTAAATTAAAATACGATCATTAAATGCCTTAAAAAAATTTAATCTATATTCATTTATGAATATCAACTAAACATATAATTAAGCGAATAAAAATCTAATCTCTTTGGGTAAATATAATTAAAATACATGATTGCGCTATCTTTTAAATATTAAATTTGTAAACTTGTAATTTATTCAAAAAATAAAATTACCTTTACGGTTCAATTAAAAGATTAAAAATTTACTAATGCCTTAAGTTGCGTTTAGTTTAGATTGTAGAGCCAAGTGAAAATCTTAAAATAAATGTATTATATCAATCATATAATATATGAATCATTTATTTTATTATAGTATATATTAAAGTGAGTTTTCCAAAAAAATATTCCTTAAGCATGATGATGGCATCTATTTAAAATTAAACTTGACAGAAAATTTTTATAATTTGGTTTTTACATAAATCTTGTCACGGCTAGTTTTCGTAGTTTAGAAGTATCAATGATCATACATTTACATAAATTTATCTCCAAAATCAACCGAGAATTTCATTATGGATAAGATGTATTTGTATATTCATCGCTAGATATTCAAGTTTTTTCGATGTATATACCTTTTATATTTTAGTTATATTAACACCTATGAATAGTGATAAAATTTTATTATGAGGAACCAAAAATAAACGATTCTTCACATCTTTAAATTATAATAATTGTTTCATATTGTTCTTTTCTCGATATATTTTTCGTTAGAACATTTTGAATATAAGAATCAAATTATCTTTTATATTTCCGAGGCCTTTTATGTAAATGTAGTAATATATCTTTACAGCCATCAATATATTTTGGAAGAAAATAAACCTTTTCCATAATTCTTACTTAACATTTAAAAATTTTCTAAGATCTTAAATTTTTTGCTTTTATCTTTTTCAAAATCCCCATATCTTGCTCAAAATATTTCATATCTAGGTTTTAAATTATGTGCAAGGATTCTTAAAATACATTAATGTTTATGTTTCAATAAATATTATATAAAATATGTTTATGCCAACTATTGATATTATGTATCGAATTTTTTATATTCTAACCAAATTACACAAAATATCTCTTAATTCAATTCATCCGATATTTATATGGAAAAGTCCATCTTTCACTTCTTTGCAATTTGATGTATCCTTTATATAATATAAATGGTAATTATTATATTGCATTTACAAATAATAGATTCGGGAATAAGAAAATAAATCATCTTTATTTTTTAAAAGATAAAGTGCTACCAAACTCTTCGCAATAATCTGATCACTATATAAAAGATTAAAATTTTCTCTTAGGATGAAAATTTATTATATTATAAAGAGCTAAATTAATTTGAATGTATTCAAGCTAATTATGCCCTACATTTATATGTATAATTTTTTCTATATTAAACAATAATATAAAGTTCCTATACTACACAAAATCTCATTAAAAATATGCTTTGAATGTTTGAGTGTATATAATATGCGAATTTTTCTGCTACAAACTTCCCGTGATAATTTCTATTATAAATATATTAGTATCACCATTAAAAAACCTTTAAGTATTTAGATATTGGGTTTAAATATTTTTGAGAATTTCCTGGCTTTATTAGCACATAATTCACGGACTAACAATAGTTCGGATTGAATTTCGTTTATGTCTTTGTTTAATAGTAAATTTATATAATTTATCAAACATTGGTTTAAAATCAACACTACGCCATGATCAAAATCCAGTATTTAACGTAATCATAGTAACTTGATTAGTTTATCATCTGTAATCTGTATGATATAAGTTTCTGGCACAAAAAAAAATATGCTGTAGTCTACTGTCAAATCATAATGACGCTTGAACTAATAAGTCGTGACTGTAGAAGTTTTTATTACGAATATTGTAAAGATGGTGCAATTGAAAGAAGATTTGTAAATTATCTACTATATAGCAATCTTGTAGTTTTGAGCGTGTAAAAATGAAAAGCAAAATAAAATCAGCCCATAAATTAATATTTATCAATTTATAAATTTTGCTTTACGTCCAAATTATTTTCTAATTCCTTTTATACCGATTTTTTAATCCCTTTAAAAAAAAGAGAATCAAGAGAAAAATGATACAGAAAAAAACAAGAATAGACAGAGTATGACGACCTTAGTTGAGATACAAAAAAAGATTGCATTCTTCTTGCTGAATCATAATAAAATGAAGTGTATGAGCTCAACAGATAAGAAGATATTTAGAATGTCAGTCCAGGTGGAATGGCTCACGTTTTCCCAATCAAAAAATACTGCAACTAGATTCTGCATGCCATATGAAATATAACCGATTACGTAAATCCCTAAGCACAAAAACAACTGAAAATAATATTTATCATGAATTATGGATACATGTATGGATTAGAAGTGCTGTTTCCATTATTTTGTTATAATAGATAAAGAATAAGTAGATAAAACCTTCGCGTGAAAAGATCATAGTTACTCTGAAGATTCCGAAGATTTTGTTTTTGTCATGGCGAATTATTTTATGTTCTGCCAACTATATGTTAAGTGCATGGTGTCTTACGTTTTGAATGTAGAGGTGAATTGTTTTTAGTTTGTGTTGGAAAATTATGTGTATAAAAGTTGAGTGTTGGTATGGCATGTGTATAGAAGCGAGTGTTGGCATAGTAAGTGGTACATATGCTTTGTTTCTTGTGGTTTTATGTTGTTTAATCTAGTGTTTGTAACTTTTTGTGCATTATAATTTTATGTCTGAAGCTGAGGTTTGAAGTGAGTGGTGTAATAGATTTGTATTAAAACTATAGTTTTTCTAAATTTTTGACGCTATAATTGTCGGCTTGTATAGAGATATGTTTTAGAAGAAAGGCTAGGTGATATAATCGAGTTTACGAACATCATAAATGTTGTAAAGTGAATTTATTGTCCATGTTGATAATAAATGTTTCAATGCAACTATTGTGCTCTATTTATTTCTATGAATGTGATTGCTGTAATCTTTAACCATATGGCAGAGTGGCGTGGAGTATGAGATGTGTATTGCGCGTGTGTTGTTACGTTTTAGAATTAGATAAATTCTGTGCAAAATTTTCTCCTTAGCTGAATCTTATATGTAATACCTTTTCAGGCCGTCTGATACAAAATCATAACATGGTTTTGTGAGTAGTTGATTTTTTACTTGTTTTGGATTTGTATGTTGATCTTTTTTTTATCTGTGTGTTGTGAAATTTTTCCTGCTGAGTGATATGAACATAATATGTTCTTTTGTACTTTGTGTTGTGTGCAAAAGTCGTGTGTGTTGTGCAGATGTCTCCTTTAGTTTTCCATCTCTAATCCGGCTTTTTATCTGATGTATACTTGTGTTGTTTTGATTATTATCTATTCTGTTATTCCTTTCTTAATCTAATTGATGAATGTCTTGCTGTGAATTTCATGCTGATATTTTTCTGTAGTTTGTCTAATATGTTTAGATTTATGATGATATACAGTTTTGATTTGAAGTAAGTTTTTTTTCAACATAAGGTGTTTCATTATACTTCTTTTTCTTGTAAATATATGTCATGAATTATTTAGTTGGGTATTAGGATATTTTTTGGTGCGTAATATGTGAGCGCAATAGGTTTGTTTGGGAAACCTAAAAATCCATTTTCAGTTTTTGTACTGTTTTTGACCATACATTTTGTTATAAATATTTTGTCTGCAAAAAAAATATACTTTACGTGGGTGAATTTGGAGTTTATATATTACCAGATTAGAGTTTTCGAATAATATTGGTTTTCTGTTGTAACTTATAAGCTGTTTTGCTTTGTAAATTTCTTCAATACAAGTATCTGTTTTTATTTTTTAGTGATTGTATGATTTTCTGTTATAAATGATCAGTCTGGATTTGTTTGTTTTTGTTTAGGTTTCGGATTGTAAATTTTGCTGTGAAGGAGAATTTGTCACATTTCGAAGATTGATATCATCTGTAAATATAATGAAAGATAGAAAGAATAAATATTTCTGTTAAATATATAATAAGCCTTTGACTTTTATGAAGTGCTGAGAAGAGTAAGAACATACATCCACTATGAAAAATATTTATTGCCGATCTAGTATAAAAACAAATATAGTGGAATTTATGGTACAGTATATAGATTTTATACAAAATGACGATATTGTGTTTGCACAAGCTAGGTTTTGAACAAGTTAGCGGTATTTTAGATAAACCATAATAATTTCTTCTTTTATTTCATATCCGTCTTATTTATTTTGTAAATATATAACTTTTTTGTTGCTTTTAAATGTGCCAGCGATTTATAAATTACGTAATTTATGCTTTATCATCTAATTTATAGTTTTTTTGTTATATTTAAATGTGCTATCGCATAATCTAACGTTTAAACATTGATAATTTTTCTTTACTTTTTATTTTCGGGCTTTAGATTTATTTATATATATGTATCACGATATGAACAGCCTAGATATCGAATATATTATTTTAGTATTGTTTATGTTGTTGTTGGTGTATTATTTCTTTTAGAGGTATATAAACCATAAAATATCACCAATATTATATATATCCGCTATTGAAATTTCTTAGCTGACTCATAAAAATTTATGCGTTTTCTAAAGCTTTATAAAGAATAGATGAGTCGATACAGGAACAAGATCTTCTTTCAGTAACCTGTTTTAGTAATTAGAAAAGCAATAATTCCGTTAACTTCTACATATTTTGAATATCAAATATGGATATTAAAATATATTAGTTTGCTTTTAACAGTCTAGATATAGTTATGCTGTTATTTATAGTTTAAGGTGTTTTGTTAGGTATTACATGAACTGGCGCTTTTAAAACCTAAAATATTGCTATTTTGCATAAATATCACTTAGATAGAAGTATATTTGTTTCAAAGTGTTTTAGTTATTTTAAAAATATATTTTTGCAGTTATGATGCTTAAACTATGTTTATAATTCTATTATTAGAACTTATATTCCAAATTTACATAAAATATAATTACTATTTCTCTTTACGGTGCTCACGTAATTTTTCTTGTTCTAATATAAATGCAAGCGCGTTTTAATAACCTTGAATTTTAGTTAATGATACTTGGAATCCTTTTTTAAGCTTCTTATCTTAGTCACATGTGCTAGTACTTTTGAAAATTTCAAAATATATTTAATGCTGCTTCGCCTCTATTATATGTATAACATCTGGGTTCCGCATACGAAAATCTTTTACATATGATTTATTAAAAAAAAATATTTTTTTCTTTTATTACTTATAAATAAATCTATCTTTTTTAAAACTTTATAAAAATGATTTTTATGATATTTGCAACCATTTTAAAGGTCTTCTACACTATTTTATAATATTTAAGTTCTATTTCACGTCAAATATGCTAAATAACATGTAAAATATTAATTATATGGTACATAAGCTTTAAAAATAGCAGCGTTGATAAAACTCAAAATGTGATTCCTATTTACAAACTTACATTAAAAATATATTTAATTGTAGAATTAATGTAGATACATATATTTAGGATAAATATTAAATCCAGAGTTGACAATTCAGCTTTAAATATGTCTTTTATCTGTAAATATAACCATAAAATTTATAGTTTTTTTTAATGATAGCCATGCTAATTTATGATAAATTTATATTTTTCGCTCTATATATGCATTGAAATGGTGGTTTTACACCACATAAAAATAGTATAATGAAGTTTTTATTTTTATGTTCTATTATATTCATTCTGCATGGAAAGGCAATTGCGTGGTGGTGCAAATATTTATTCCTGTGTTTAATGATAACAATTTAATATCCATCTATTATTGCATAAACTGTAAGTATGTATCTTTTAGAATTATTATAAATTTCTGGCTGTTTTTAAAAATATATAATAATGCAATCTCGGTCTAATTAAAAATAAAAAGTCAATAATAAAGCTTATATCCTAGAATTTCTATCCAATATTTTTTAATACAAACATTAAATTAAACTAACCATACAATACATATAATTTTTTTTTGCTTTTTTATTTATTTTTAGTAAATAAACGCGATAGTAGTTAAAACTTATTAACTTTATTTATGATTACATTATTCACATATAAACTTGGTAATTTATAGATACATTATATACGATATCGATCTATCTAATATAATCTAGTATATTGCAGTGTTTATAATTATCAACTTAAACACAATTTATTGCTATTTTAGGGTACAAAAGGGTTTTTATATTCACGTATTGTATAATAAATTAGAGTAAACATATGCAAGGCAACTAATCTTTATAGCGTATTTTAAGTTTTTCATGGAAATCGAAAAATGAAATAAAAATTATGACTTTAAAATATTTATGCTATGATCATTAGGCCAATATTGTTACTTAATCATATCGTCGTGGGTAAAAATACCTTTAATAATCTTTGAATATCTTAAATCGTGCACTTTTATTGTAATATTAGAATGTATCTAGAAATATACTTTATTTATGAAAAAACAGTTTTGTTATAATATTTATTTTTTAGATCCTTAAAAAATTTAAATGCATAGATCTGATCTTTTTAACATAAAAACTGTTCTAAAATGTGCTATTTATAATTTTAAATGCAAAACATTAGAAAAAACACCATTCTTTTTCAGTATTTTGGTCTTTTTTGATTTAAAATAACAGTTTTTAAATTATTTTTATTAAAAATATTAATTATCATTGCAAAAACTTAGATTTATTGCCGTGTTTTTTATTACCACTAAATTTATTTCTAGATTTTTCAATTTATATAAAATATTTGCAGCGGTTTGATCTATTATAGGTGGCTTAAATGAATAACGAATTTAAATAATTTATTTTTCGTAAAATGATATTAATCTAAAATATTTGATCTTGATGTTGGAAATTAATTTGATCGTCTCAAAATTATCTTTTTTAAACCAATATAATATTTTTTAAAACAATATGCCTGTACTTAGCAGTATTTATATAATATTCATGTCATAAAATATAAATACGATTATCTTTTATAAAAATATCAGATATTTGAATTAAATAACACATAGATAAAAATATTATTTTTTATAATTATTCAAATTATAATTTTAATTTTTCAAAAAAATTAAATTTTCTTATCTTTTTATGAAAATAAACACATTTACAACATATTCTTTAAAATTATAGATTAATTATATCATCATACTGTTTAGAAAAGTAAACTGCTGGAATTATTAAACATTTATTTGTTATAATTGATATTTTAGATTATACACGAATGTATGTTAAAAACAAATTATAATATAATGAAAAGTTAAATAATTAAGATGGTATGGAGCATGTGATTGAATGGAAGTTTGTATTTAGTGTATATTTGAGTTATTTTAAGAATTAAGTTAAGCTCTGACATAAAAACATGATTGAATGTTGTGTAACAAAAATATTTTTAGTTTATATTTTTTTTTATTTAAAATCCTAAACAAAAAATCAAAATTTTGACATAGCTTCGGCTGATTGATTACCAAATTGAAAATTGCTTTTTGATTTATCACCACCTGCACCACCCCGTATCTTCCCCAAACATTCTCATCCATCCATTTTAATAATTCTTTCGGTGAGAGGATCTTAATCTCTCGCCAATGCTATCATTAAGGCAACAGGGATTTGATTTTCGGTGATTTCCCAATAACGTATAACCTCGACTGGATTTATTCCTTTTTTTTACGAGAGCCTTTTGCACTCTCGTCGATATATCATGTCTATTTGGAGATTAGAAGATTCTAAAAAACATTTAAGAACTTTAATTTTATATAAAATACACTAAAAACTCTAAATTATTAATATCCTAAAATTTATGCGGACAATTAATAAAATAAATATATTGTATCATCAGCTATTCATAATGTTTTGAAAAAAATCTCTAGCAATTTTAAACAACAATGGCTGTTTTTTATTATTATATAAAATAAATTTAAGAAAGTAAACATATAATAATCATTTTTACATATTTTGAGGATGGAAGAGGTAAGAAATAATATATATAAGTAAAGTATATATGCAGAATCTATTAAAATTTTTCGTTATTTAAATGACATTTTGTACATTCTGTAGGATATAAAAATTTATTTGACCTAAAAAATTATTTTACTGGCATCTAAAAAGCCTTTTATCTGTGTTATAATAATAAAATATAAATATACACAAATAAAATACTAATTTTAAAATCATTGTTTGATATTTTATTATAATTTGAAACACGATATTTGTAAAACTGGACAAAAAATATGAAATAAATAACAAAAAATGATTTTAAGTTAGGGAAATAAAATTTTATAGAAATAACCTTGCTCTTTTTAATTAAAACATAGGAAAGTTGCAAAAAGTTGTGGAAAAATACCAAAGTGTGGAAAAAAAATATAATTGATAAAAAAAATACAATTTCTCTAAAACCAATATGTTTTAGAGTACTTTGAAACATAAAATTGTATAATATCAAAAAACAAGTTTTATAAAGAACATAAAATGTGTTATTTACTATTGTTGAGAGCATCTTTGAGTTATTTAAATTATATATAAGAACTAATATTATATTTTTAAAATGGTTTTACAAAACAACAAAACCTCGTGTATCAATAAAATGAGCATATTTTATTATAAAATAATATAATATGTATTTTTTTATGATAACATGCTTCTCAATATACTTTTAAAAAAATTATTTGTAAATTATATAAATTTTTATCTTATAAAAATGCAAGAAAAAAATTGCATTTAAAACGCACAATAGACCGAATTCTATGAATAAATTGTACTACTAACGTAAAAAAACCATCTAATTTTGGCAGTTATTAACTAATGTGGGAAACATTAAACGTTATCTACGAGTCCATGTTGTAGAAATAAAACTTGAAAGTATTATTGAAACATAAGTTGTATCTGGAACTAAATATTAGATTCAATTGATTTATTTACATCAAAATCTTTATAATATAAATAAAACTATTCATTTCGATAGTTGGCCATTCATGTTGAAAGTACGTCAATAATTTAAATTGAATACAAGAACAATCTCTTCCTTTACAAAAAAATGTCAATTTTTATATTTATAATATCACTTGGGCCTCTATTTTCTGAATAGGAATATATCACAACAAATGTGGTACAATATAAATTTCAAAACAACTTTAGCGAAGAACTTATAAACGATTCTCATAAAGTAGTATTCTTAAAGTTATAATAGAATTATAAATGTATTTTTTGCATATAAACATTCTTTAACGGTTTTTTTTGCAATTGAAAATATCCAAATTCTTAAAAATTAAGATATGGCTAATAATATATTAACTAATGTGAATTTCAGCTACAAGACTAGATTCAAAAATAAAACGTTAAAATTCTTTTTATTTTTATTTATTCTACAAAACAAAATTCTGATATAGTGTATAGGATTATTCCGACTATTACGCATGCATTTAGCATCAAATATTCTATATTTTCATGATTCTAAATATTTACTGAATGATGTGATAAACTGAATTCGCTTTACTTTTGATATATACTAAAAAATTCACATGAATTTGACGCAAAGCAATTAAATAAAAATCTATGCTTGGATTATGTATTTAAAATTGACTTTCGAGAGAATATTAAAACCCGAAATAAAAAGAAAAATTATAACCAACTGACCAAAACCTATAATATAATAATAGAAACGATGTTTGGGCATTTCTAAGAATAAAAAAAAGTAGGAATTAAATAAATATGATATCTGATAAACTGAAATTTGAAAATATTAAAAGTTGTAATAAATTTGCATTTTGTGTTCATATAATAAAATACACAATAAAGATAGATATACTATATTCATAATCATAAAGGTTTTTTATTTTATATTTTCGAGTAAATATTATTTAAGTTCTATAAGTTAAAAACGAGATCATATTCATGATATAATATTGAGAATTATATTGACATAGAATTATTGAAAATACTATATATAGAAAAGTAGTCTAGGTTTATTAATAGAAATAAGTAATTTATTCAATTTTACGGTGTAAAACCAAAATATATCGCTTGTTTAACAACCAAATAGAATTTAAATATAATAAAAGATAGCAAAAACCGCTTTAAATTGACTTTACGCATGTAATTTGGATTATATGTCAACTGAATATTTTAATGGCTTTTTATCTATTGATATTTTCTTATAATTTAGATTATTTTTTAAAAATAGCACTATTCGAAAATAATCTATCTATAATTAATAATTTTGCATCATATGAGCGTAAAAATATTTCTATGGTAGATCACATTTTATATTATTTTTTAAATATCAATGCAGCCCGTTTCATTATCGTATACTTACGGTTTTCTAAATTTAATACACCAGCACAAAGAAAGTAAAAAATATTTTTTTTTCATACTTTTTGGATACCAAAAATTACAGGAAAATTTATAATTACATAAAATATTAACGAATGGAGTACAGGAGATTAATAAATTCTTCTTTGGTAAAATTGTTAAAGATATAGCACTTTGTGAAAAACAATGTCTACATACCTTTTCTATTTAAGAATATTACTCCATGAGTTACAAGAATTTTTTTGGATGTAAAATGTTCAAACATTGAGTATTATACCATTTTTATCAAAATTTATTTGAATAATGCTCCATTACAAGACAATTTAAATCTTATAAAAGAATGTAGCTTCTTTGAATAAAAAAGTCAATTTATCTGTAGTCTTTTAAAATAAATAGTATAATTTACAGATTTACATTCAATTTTTATAACTAAAATCAATAAAAATATTTTTAATTTCATAGCTATCTTTCAATTACGGAAATAAAATTATATATATTCTTTGCAAAATTTTATCCGCAGCCATAATTTTTTATTTTTTAAAAAACGAATTGGTAATTTTGAACTTAGAGTAGATGCATCAGACTATTGGCGATATAACATAAATATAATAAACTATTTTTCGACTTTTTATCCATCTTAATGCAAATTAATATCTAGTGATCACATTTAAATTTGGATATATTCTTTTTTTGCTACAATGATTTATTTGAATATAAAGAAAAAATATTTAGGTTTCAGACAGTTTATAAGCCTATACAAATAAAATTGGATATTTATACAAAAAATCTTGCTATATATTTTTTGTTGATATAATAAATGGCATATAATATTTAATTATTACTTATAACCTTTATTAGGATTTGATCGGTGTAATAATGATCTCTATGCGTCAATTTATTTAGTATATAGGTTCAATCAATATTACAACATCTTATTAGCCATTAACAAAAAAACCATAGGAAAATATATATTGCAGACTTATTTATTGATCTGTTTGAACAAAAGTTTAAAAACTATGTAAACAGAAAGAAATTATGAAAAATAAACATAGATTAGAACATTCGCTTAAATGAACACAAAAAATAAAAATTTAACGAATAAACTAAACCAATATATAAATTTATAAAAACTTATAGAACACTGATTAAATATTATAGCAAAACAAAAATCTAGGAAATTAAAATCTAAAAACGAAATTAAAAATTCTTAAATTATAAATTTTATTATAAGAAAAATATATACAGGATAAGGTAAAAACTAAAAATTTAATAAAAAATCCGAACGAGAGAAAATCCCCTCGGACAAAAATCGGGCATGGCCTTCGGCACAACTTTATAAAAACCAACTTTCTTTTTTTTCTTTAACACACGGCGAGACTCATTTTCCTCCAACAGCAACAAAAAATATAAAAAATCTAATTCTCCTGGTGAGAGGACACAAATCTCCCACCAAGGCCATCTTCAAAGCTGTATTATCATTGTTTTATGATATGAAACTCGCTCGTGTGACCTGACTAGGTTTTTTTGTAATTTCTTCTGGAGATTCTTTTACATCTCGTCTGGAAGTTTGCATTGTGGGTCTTATAATTTTATACAATTGGAAAGAAAACATTATTATACTATACAGAAATAAATAAATACAATGAATGGAAGATCACCGCAAAAATATAAAATTATACAAGTTATAAGTTTATATAACTATTATTGTTATAAAATGCACAAATAACATAGCGAAGAATGGGATGAATGACTGCATATAAATATATTTAAATGATACAATGTTATAATTGTAAGATGGATGAATTTTTTGGAATAAACCAAAAAAATCCACTTAATTAATATAAATAGAAACCAATTTATGTAAAATACAGTATAATTAATTATTTGAGCTCTGAAAAACCATTAAAAACCATAAATATTTTTCATCGACTGTAAATTTATAATTCGGATCCCGAAATTTTAAAAGAAATCCAAAAAAAGATTAAGTTGATGGTAAAAAAAAGCACTAAATGTGGTTAATTATATCAAGATTTACCGATTAAACATTCCAATAGAACCGATGATAAAAAATACACTAGTAAAGCCCAAAAATCTTCAATGTTTTGAAATTATGGGAGCATCGTTGCTTTATAAAATTATACATTATTTTTATGTTTATTAGCATTTTATCAATCTAAAGGTCAACTCTAAGAATATAATTAGATTAATTTGAACTTATGTGTGAAATTTATTTATATATTTGTGAAGATAAATACTTCTTTTAGACAAATCTTAAATAATAATTTTGCGTATTGTTCAGATAATGATATCAAAAGACGTTATTATATGATTTACGAGATAATAAAGCATTGCTGTGGCATCTAAAAAAAGCAGAATCATATGTAAAACGACTAAATAATAAAAAGCATAATTAATGGAACGAAAGTATATGAAAATTAGAAGAAACCTTTAAAAATCATATAAAGATGGAGTGTTAACCAAAATATGTCGAAAACCAACATATTTTACATAAACAAAAAAAGTATAAAAAACATATATACAATAAATATAATATTATTTAAAAATATTAATATAGCATCGTTTCTTAAAATTTATATACATTTGTCGTTTTCAGTATACATCGAACAACGGCTTTATTATTAATCAAGTATATGGTTTGCCATCAAATGAAATTGTCAGATTTTTGGTTTTTTTACAAAAAATATATATTTATTCTACAAGTATATTATAAATAAATCGTGTTTATATGTATCTATAAAAAAGAAACAGAGACATTTAATTCAAACGTTAAATTTAGTATAGAAACCACCGAAAAGTATATTATCAAAATATAAATATACTTTTAAACCCAATGCTACGTAAAAATCGATATTTCAGACGTCTTCTTTATGTGTAATATATTATATATGGTTTAAAGTTCCATTATAGCACATTATTATCTTCTTTTGTCGATCGTATGTTATAATCGCTTATATAAGGTAAACAAGAATATCATGACACAATAAAATACATTCTAGTTACGCAATTTTGTTTTTTTCCAATTTTAATTCACGTATTTGCTTCAAATATTTGAAAGGCAATTTTATACGAATTGATTTAAGATTAAAATTTGTAAAAAAGCATAATATCCAACTAAATATCATAAAATAATATCTTGAAGGATATAATTGAGTTACTCTGGACCACAGCCTATAATTCATAATAAATGAATATATATTTATAGTAATTTTCTGCATACTTTTAAAATCAATGTAACACATTATGTAGGATCTTGATGTATTTCATAATAATTTAGCATTTATAAGATATTTATGACTAATATTTAACATTCAAAACATGATATTTTAGATTATTTTCTCAAATTTAAATTTCATTCACTAGCAGTCATTACATTATACATAAATTTTCTGTAAATAACGCTGAAATCTTTCATGATACATTTATCCCCTAGATAACAAATGTGCTTTGAAAACACCGTAAAAACTGAATTCATGATCAATATTTTCAGCAACAGCAATTTATTCGGGAATATCTACAAAAAAATTCGTGCTTAAATATGCATATGCTGTATTTCTATTTATAATAAAATATGGAATCAAGCTTTCGGGAATGTATTCAAACATAGCGTTGTTTTTTGTAAAGTAAATTAATATTTATAAAGGTTTAGCTTTTATGAAATTAAAAAATCAAGTTTTATATACAAATAGAATTAATTTTACGGGGGATCGAGTTTATAAATTATTATACTATAGGACAAGCAAATATAAGAAAAAGATTAGAAAAATATATCGCAAAAATTATTGGGATTAAATTTAAACTTACAAACGAGCCATTTTATAGTACATTGCACAATTCAACATTAAAAATTCAACGAAAATTCTTTATATTATCCAATTTACTTTAATATTGTTTTTATCCTGGTGTTCTTTTGCATTTAAAATGTCTAGAATATTGTTATTATAGAAAATCATGTGGTAAATAATCAAATGCTTATGTCGTAAGACGGTTTAAATCGATTGATATTACAAAAAAAAAATATATATTCAAAACAAATAAAAGTAGCCTAGAAACATATGCTAAATCAATTGAACACAAATTCAAATACTTATTAGATGTTTTGTAGCTTAAAGTAATTTTTTCTATTGATTCTACTTAAAATACTTGATTTATTTTCAAATATATTATTGCAACGAGAGGCTTGATTATAGAATAGTATAGATGCTAGTAATTAATAGTAAGGTGATTATATTTGTCATTAGAAAATATATTAATGTCAAATTACACGCTGGAATATAATATTTTAGTTGAATTGTCATAATTACCTCCAATTACAATAAATTAAATGACATGAGTTTAATGCCAACAAGAAAAAACAAAGCATGTTATCATAACATAAAATCGAAAATAAAAATTTATTTCCTCTTATTCGTGTATAAATATATTATAATCCTGTGTGTTATTCATCTACCGTAAAAATTATCTTTCGCTTTTGCCAAAAATAGATACGTAGCCATTATATCACATTTATATAATCTTCCTGACAACTCAATTATATAATGTATCTTCTTAATCTCTTCTAAAATGAAATCATTAAGTTTAAATAAATCTATATGTGTACCAAAGCTTTTAGGTTTTTTATTCAAGCGCTTTGAACAATCAAGAAGTCCAACACGCCAATAAACTCATATATTCCATATAAAATGTAAAAAATATATTTCTCGCATTTTTTTTTCTTTTTCACGCGATATAAAATTATATATCGGAATTTCGAATCTATTCTAAACTCGATAAACTTTTACTTGACGCATTATCTTTTATTTAAGATCACCATCACATTAATTGATCTTTCTTGACATTATCAAGTCAGATAGAGGTAAATCTTCTCATTTGAAAGCATGAATTGTATCATATTACAAATCGGCACATGAAACTTGGTCTAGCTTTACAATGTTCATGTTTGATCTAAGATAGATATTTTAAATATGTAATTTTATGAAAGTTCTTTCTAATATCAAATCCCACTAATATCTTACCAAAGTTTTATTTTCCATATATATAAAAAATTTGTGAATTTTATTCTTCGCTTCACTACTTTATTTTAATCGTAATGTATGCATAGACATAAAAATATATGGTTTCAAGATCTCACGGTAAGACTATTCAATACAAAAGCCATCAATTTTTTTTTATAATATGATCATTATAATACTTTCAATTTTTTCAAAACATAAATAAAATCCAAAATTACTTGTTAAATTTGTTTTGATACTGAATTATGTATAAGTATAACATCAAAATATACTATTTGAAAAATCTAATTATTAAACAACTTTATAAAAAAAAGTGTAATAAACAGAATACAATTCTTATATTATGACTCCAAATTAATAAGGATGAAAAATTACGGACACTCAAAATCATTTTTTTTATTGATGTACATACGATGTGCTTTATATCAATAGTGTAATAAATGCCATTTTAATGTTTCATGGCGCAAAAATTGTAATAATATAGTTATAAATATTTATGTAAAAGACAAAATATATTTTACAATATATAGCGTGTCAAATATCCCGGAGTAATGATCAATGATTGAAATTTCTCTTAAAATGATTTTTATCCAATTTAACAAATCAATTTTATTTGTCTTTCTGCGAATGATGGAAAAAACTATTTTTAATCCGACTTGCTTCATATAAAAGCAGATGGGAACTTATTTCCATATTTTAGCATGTATTGTTGTTAAGTTTTCCCACAAATATATCCCATAATAGAGGGTGAATTTACGCAAGATATCATATGCATGTATAACTGGTTTATGTAAAAAAAAGCCAACTAATTATGTTGTATAAATATGTAATATTATTATCTACACATATAATACTAACACATCAGTTTATAGCGTAAGTTTACTAGCATTAACTGTTTTTGCGTGCCTCTCCAGAAATCTATAATTTCATAGGTGATTTTCTTATTTTTACAAAATGAAGATAGCTGTAACGTTCCTATTTTGCAAATCAGTTACACCACGTTAACTAAATTTTATGCAAAAATCACAGTTATAATTTTTGAATACATCAGAATCCGATATATAAAATAATTAAAGTCAAAGATAAAAAACCAATAGCTCAGGCACAAAAGTATATATATTATTATAACCTATTGCAAAAAAATTTGTTTTAAAATGAAAATAGAAAAAGATAAATCATCCGAAAGCATAAAAAATAAAAAATAGGAAAATAACTATATAAAAATCACAAAATTCAAGTAATAGTCAGAAAAACATTATCTCCATCAAAAGTGAAACACATAAATCAACAAGCTCATACGAAATGGAAAAATACAATGAATCACAATCAATTAAAGAGAGTATTAAAGACAAAAAAATAAAATTATACATTTTTGCAAAAAAATTTAATAAGTGTAGAGGAATTGATAGGAAAAACTGATTGAAATATAGCTTTCTCATTGAACCAGAATTAGAAGACGCAAAAAATGAAGAAGCGTTCCAAAATATCATTACATATCTGCAAGGAACGCTATAAATCTAGAAACCGAAAAAAACGGACAATAGTGACAGGCTTTTAGAAGATGATAATGAAAAATTAATCAATGGATTTATAGATTCATATATAGAGCTTCTAGAAAAAACCCAAAAGTCATATGAAAAATTAACAGATTCCAGCAGGAGAATTAAGAATTCACAGGAAATTCACGATAAATACTTTATGGATAAAACTGCAAAAAAAGAATTTTGAAACGTAAAAATATATAATTGTTGCACAAAAATTGAAAGAGATTATGGAAAGGCAAAAAGTCATTTACCTGTTGCTTCTAAATAGAAATAAGGGCAATCCATTTAATCCGTATACATTACGAAGCTTCTGTTCAAAAAAGGTATTTCGGAGAATAGACCAAATTCAAAAACATCAGTTGATTTCTTTATTGAGTTTTATAGAAGTTTACTAGAAAAAATATGCAGAAATTATAAAGTAGAAAGAAAAATTTTCATTAAAGTTTGCATTTAAATATATTGATTAAAAATTTTTAAAGTTTTAGATCAATAATTTTATAGTATATTTTACGATAAACAAGCTTTTAAAATATTTTTCGTGTCAATAGTCCTATTAGAAAATATATAAGAACTAATTATAATTCAATGGACTCTATTCATTGATAAACTTATATCATTTTTTCACAATGATTCAACTAATAATTAATTTAAAAAACTGTAAAAGTTACTATAGAATAATGTATACAAATGTACTTTTTTTTGTGTAATTGCAATCCGAAATATACAAGGGATATCTAGAAAATTTAGCGAACTTTAAGTCAAAAATTGGGGCAATAATTTTAATATTAATTACAGAATTCGTTAGAATAGCTTATATTTAATTATTTCTTATTTAAGAAAAATAGTGCTTTTTAATTATGATTTAACAAAAAATCATTTATGTGAAATAATGCTATAAATTCTGTTTTTTACATGTATTTTTGATTCATATTCACAATATTTAGTAGTTTTAGAGCTTTTGTTTTGTAAAAATTATATAATTGCATAATTAAATGCCCTACTCTACCAGCTGCTACGTTTATTACTTTTAATCTAGTACTTTCCTTTTTAAACTTCTCATTATTACTAGAGGATTAATTACATGCAATGCCATTTTACTCAACATATTTTTAGAGCTCTTATGTTCAAAATGGTAATTTTTTCATAACATGTGGATCATTCATACATAAAAGACATGTAGAATTTGCCTGAAAGTAGAGCATAAATCATTTGAGAATTTTCTTAATATATCGATTGATTGCAAAGTAAACTTTTACGCATACTATATTGTTGTTTATAAATTGCATTATCGGATCTATTTTTTAAACAAACAGAACCATCATTTCGTTTATATAATTCCAAATTATTAAATGATTACCAAAAATAAATTTTATGGATTCTTAGAGTAATAAGTAATATCTCAATATTTTATAAAAATTGTTACTTTAATTTATTTAAACTCTTCTGTAATTATTTGATCATTTTATAAATAATAAATATGAAGTTTGTGCATAATTTTCACCCGTAAATAATAATTTTTTGTACATATTATTTCTATAAATAAATTGAAAGAGTTATTATAGAATATAATATAGGATATAAATTAGGTATTATATACACAACACAGCCCACAAAAAAGCCAAAACTAATTTTTAAATACAAAAATAAATAAATAAATATTTCCAATATAAAACGATTTGATTATATTTTAATGTTTTTTTTGGATTATCTGTTATATCAGAAAAATATTTTACCATAATTTTTGATGATACACTGTTTATTTTTGTTTTGGGTAGAAAGAATTTAGATTAACCAAAAATGTTGTGAAAAAAATAAAATAATGAACTAATTTCTAATGATCTTTGCTAGAAGCATAGTAGTGTTTAAAATACTAACAATATATTTGAAAACGATTTTATCTAAAGAATTACAATTTTTATAGATATTAATAGTATCAAGTAAATAATAAAGGTGTGTTTTAGTTTTTAAATCTACTTTTATATTAAAAGCGGCAGAAATATCATAACAAAATAGAATTCTGATTTCTTAAGCCTTTATTAGTTTCAATATAATTATTAAATAATTTTTTTTTCAAATTCGTTTTAATTGAAAGGTGTCATTTTCTTTTATACTATGCCCGAAAGTATCAATTCTTATAATGTATTTTATTTATTCCTATATGAAAACCGTTATGCTCTACATGATAGCATATATATTTTAATTATTTAAGATTTAGAAGCTCTCTAAAAATAATATCATATGTAACCAACTAATTCAAAAGTATGTGAGGCATTAACTATTAAAGTACTCTGCAAAATTAATCAAACTACTAGATATGATATAAAAGTCAATAAATATCGTATAAATGGTTTTTAAAAAGCAGTATATATTGAATTAAAAAAAAAATATTCTTTTCGTAACAAGTTAATAGAAAATAACTATATTTTAAATATTTAAATTCGTAGTTTTTTAGGAATATCACTAATAAATTCGGAAAATTGAAAATTTTCATGGTATCTTTATTTTAAAATAACACAGATGCAGATACTGCTCAATAAATTTAGATGTGTTATATATTTTACAATTTATATTTGATATATCTTAACTTTGAAACATAATTTTCTAGGAAAACTCAATCTTTAGCTGATCATATACGAATTTAAAATACATAATTTATCTGATATTATGTTGGATTTTTCTTTCAATCTTGGACACCTATCTATTTTACACGAGTATGGCATGCAATTGAGCCATAGTTATATTTAAAAGATACATTAGTATAGATAAATTGGCGAATTTTCTTATACTTTAACAGTTAAATATCTGTATAAACATCTATATAAACGTACCTAAAGCTTTCATTTGTGGTTTTTTACTTTGATTAATACCATGATATATATTTATTTTCCTATTTATTTATTAAACATTATACTTTTACAGTAATTCACAATCATAAAGATTTATTCATTGTAAACATTAAAAAAAAGCGGCATTCTACATTTTGTCTAGTTAGATAAATAAAGTCTTGTCATTTTAGCATAAATGCGTAGATACTTCTATGTTTTATAAGATTTTAAGTAAACTAGTTAACATTATAATATTGCAGTATTTTATTGCAAATTTATACGAATTATTATAAAGCCATCCTTTATAAAACACACCAGGGAAAACAATTTCGTTTTCGTTTTTATTAAGACATTATGTTTATATTAATTTGTTATCCATAAACGAAGAGTACAGATGAAATTATAAGAATTAAATTGTTTGTACCAATTTCAATGTATCCAGTGCTTTTTTACAATTGAAAAATTCCATTTTTATATCTAATTAATTCATATATTTATTTAATTGCATATTCTGTCTGTAAAAATAAATTTACACACCTTTCCATAGGTATAAATAATTATAATTATAGAAGACGATTATCTCTATAATCTTGAAATATAGAAGGATTTTTATATGTTTTTGATACTGGATCCATAAAGTTCGTTGTTTATGTGGTATAACGTGCATAATTATACATATTTTTTTTTATATTTTTCTAACGATCCATATATAGAAAGGCGTGATATGATTGTTATATATTGGTTGAAATATATAAGAGTCCTTTATTGATGCGTAAAATAAATTTTTTTGCAATAAAAACGATTTCTAAGACCATAGCTATTAAAACCGTACTTTAGAGTTGTTTAACAGTAAATGGTCAAATATACTATGACTTGATTTATTAAAATTTTTAATTTAAAAACGCCATAAGTTTTTTTTTATTTTGTCCGCAAACAAAAAATAAAATTGAAATGTTATAAATACATTTAGCATAATTTTATAAGCTTCATTCTATTTTAAAACACTAATCGAATGATATTTAGAAAAGAGTTGTATTTAGGAATATTATATCTAGGAGCAAAAGTATTAGTAAAAAATAATTATATGCATTATTTTTGTTCCAATTGGTAAAATTATAAGTTGTTGATTTTAAGAGCTTGATGAAGAGAGTGTTAAAATTTAAAAATAGTTTTTAGAACGTAAATAGTTTGTCAAAATCAATAAAAATTCGATATTCTCATTATTCATAAATATAATATGCAATGTTTAAACAAACCCCTTATATTAAATAATGTAAATGGCTACAAATCTAATCATAAAACCGGCTACCATAAAACTTGTTGTAAATTTATTATTTTGATCCATTTATTCTAAACTTTTGCCACTTTATTTTGTAATTATTATATATGATTGCTGTATAATTATATAGCCGGAAATAGGAATCTTGCATCTCGTATTTATTTGATCTCTTTAATTTCTTCCCTGAAGTACACAAATCATTTTTCCAAGGTTTTCTTGATGAAATAAGTCTGTGGCTAGATAGAACATTAAGATACTTTAACACCATATAAGATATGGGTGCTTTAAAATTTTTATTGTGACATCAGAGTTTTAAATTTTGTTTATATAAAACGAATCATGTGCTAATTTTGTCTGATTTAGGATAAGCAGTATTGGTTATTGTAGTGCTTAATCACATGAAAGAACAGAAATGTCAAATTCATCAGTTATATATTCATCTTAGAATCTTTACGGAAATTTTCATTCAAAAAAAGCCTCAACACCGTAATATAATAACAAGCCATCAAAATTTAAAGCATTGAATAATTCTTGGCAATGCAATTCTCATGTTTTTATAATTTATATGATATTCTTAGATAAAACTTGAAAAAATATTTAATAAAACATTTAGAAATTTTGTATATTATAAACATCAATATGTTAAGTTTTTTTTTATTTTTTATAAATATAAGAGTATAATATAATGCATATTATTCTTGAATTTCAAAATAAAAACACCATGTTATAATTTAATACGAATACTTTGTATAATAATCTAAGCAACATAGAATTCGTAATCGGATACAAAATTATGAAACTTGTCTTGGCTTTATATAATGAATGTATGATTTCTACATACGAATTTTGCTAGTATTTGGTTTTTATTATCAATGTCAATAGATATAAAACACAATTTCTCATAAAACTTTAAGCTACTATTCTTTTCCTATTGTTTTGCAAATAAATTTTCTTGTAATTGCTTGTAAATCGAATTTTCAATCCCTTTAAAAATTAAATCTTGTAGGAAGATCGATGCAGGAAAAAGAAGTGGCAGATGTGTGCTAATCTTTGGCAGATCTAGAACTACAAGTACATTGCAAATTGTATATAAATATGAAATCATATGTCTTAAGCACTTATAAGATAAATCAACTTGTTAGTTTGTCAAGAAGAAATGCTATATCTATTCATGATATAAGACTGCTTGAAGTCTTTCTGTTATTATTTTTTGGCATTTACTAGAATTCATCGATTCTGTATGTACAGAAAAACAGGTTGAGTTGTATATTTTATGGCAGAGATAGACTTGATTACGTTACATATGTAGATTTAGTGGAAGAACGTGTTCATGATGACCTTCCTGCAGTGATGCAATCCACAATTGCGATCTCTCGGAAACGTTTGCAACTATTTTTGATAGATAATCTGTTGTTTTTTCGGCTTCCTAATTAGTTTTTGTGTAGATAGAGTCCTTTTTTGTTTTTAACCTGCATTTGATAAATATTAGAAATTTGAATAAATCTGTGGTGAAATCATGTTTTTAAACTTCGTGTTGTTCTGATCGAATGGAATTGTGTGTCGAAATCTGGTTTGGAGTTGACTAACGAATTTTGTTTTGTTGCATATTGTGCTGATTTATTTTCGTGTTTTATAGGGTAAAGTTTTCTGTTGTTTGTTGTACCTAGAACGAAGATTATCTAAATAATTGGGACAGGCCATTTTATGAATGGAAATGGTCTGAAGTGTTTTGAGCCTAAAAGTTTAGAAGGTCTTAACTAATGTTTTCGCTGTAAGTTGTGTTCTGTGTAGATTTTTGGTATTATGAGATTTTATTGTGTCAATGCATGACTATTTTGTGATTTACCGATTATAGAGCTGTATGTTATTGCGGACGAGGAGAAATATAGCAAAATATAATTATTTGGTGATTTACTAAATTAAACGTAACTGAAGCGTATGAATTTTTATGAAATCTATGAGTTAATGGCGTCAGTACACAATCTTTTCGCTTGTGTTTTGCCGTTCTGTGTGATGATTGCCGAATTTAATATGAGAAATACGGGGATTATCGCGTTGAATTTTGGAAAGCGTTGTGCCCAGCAGATTTAATATCTGTATATTCTAGCAGTTATGTGTGTTGGTGCAAAGTATTTATCGTCGTGAATTGTTCTCTATATTGTCTAAATATTAAAATGTGGTTTCTATGTAAAATATCTTTGTTTTTGTAGCTCCATCATATTTATTGTGAAGTCGTATTGTTTTTGTACAGCTTGCTACCAGTCGTAAGAATTGTTTTTTCGATATGAAATTCCGTTTCTTTGTATGTTTTGGTAAGCTTTGTATATAGTTGATGAAATTTTTATATAATATATGTCTGATGATATAATATTACGAGTAATGTAGTGGATATGTATATGTCCAACTTGGGTTGAAACGTCTGTTTTGTGTTTTATGATGTACCGCTATATAATATTGCTGTAAAGTATGTAATCTTGTGTTATGTATCTGATTTTAAGAAATTTATGCTACTTTATGTTTTTAGCTTTTTTTTCGTATTTTTTAAATACTATTGTTCATATTCTTCGTAGTCTTATATGTTTTCCCCCAAAGCTATCTCTTTTGCAAGTCTCTTTTCATCCATTAAAATTTGTTGCGTAAACGCGTTTGATATGTGTGTTTTGTTGTTGTTTTGTTTAGGTTGAAATAGCTCTCTGGTGTTAATGCTTACGTTAGTCTTAAGTGATATGTGTGTTTCTAACTTGTAAATTAGAAGAGTTTTCGAGAATTATACTAACTGTTAAAGTGCTGATCTCTATCGTCCTTAATCTATAGTTCTGTAACTTGAATCAATATAATGTATTGCCTATACTATATGTTATTTTTCATGCCTTATGTGTATAAGTCGAATATGCCTGTATTGCTATTTCATGATAGTTGTGTATCAGATTTAGCTTTATGATGAATAATTTTAAAAAATAGATGATGATCAAAAAATGTGTGTAGCCTAGTTTAAAATAAAAATAATACGTGAATATTTGTGAGTGAGGTGATAATAAAACGAGCACTCCTTTATGATACATATTTTTCAATTTTATTATACAACTTATTATATGAAAGTCACTTGAATAATTAAAGACATTTACTATTTTATTCTATTATATTGTTATTAGGTAACAGATGATGGTCCATATTATGTTTTATGAATAGGATTATTTTTTATATTTTTTCGTTCTTATAATGCTATAATTATAGTCAGAAATATAGACTGTGTATTTACTTTAAGATTTCTAAGACATATCAATCCAGCTTTATTTTATATAAAAAAATCGAATTATTTGTGATAATATAGCAACAGTAACACGAAGTTTTCTTTTTAACATTTATAACACGAAAATATAAAAATAAATTGATTTTATGTGTATTATAAACGATAAAATGCAAAAATTTTCAGGTGATAATACTTAAGCTATCAACCGATTATTATAATATTGTATGATTACAAAATAAAATATAAACAGAATAAGGTTTAAATATATACACAATATCAATAAATACATATAAAAGACATGAACAAATTATAAATAGAATTGAAATATGTTACTTAAGCTTGGCTGTAAAGCTATAAATCTATTTTTTTTCCCAGTGTAAATTCATGATTTTCTAAATCTATAATAGGTAGTTTCTCGCGGTCATCTACTGATATAATATATCACTTGCAGCTATAAGATGCATGCATTATCTTTGTAAATATAATAAGAAAAATTAATATGTCCAATGATGTATCTACGCATAAATGGCAGGATACAATCGTCTCTTGTTACTAAAACGCACTTAGTAATAATCGCACATATCATCATTTACAAGATTCAGCATGGTCTAAAACCATGTATAATATGGCAAAAAAGTACAGTCAAATAAATATATTATAAATTTACAATACTTCAATAAATACTATATAATTCGATTTTCTCCTACCCAGCGGTCTCGCATTAAAAATGGAAAATGATAAGAATTTTTACACTGAAAACGTATATTTTTATAATCACAAGCAAGCAAGTGAATGAAAGAATGTAGATGTCTAAAAACGTAATAAATTCGCAAATATATTCTAGTACAATAAAAACACCAATAATAATTGTACATTCCCCATACTGCATCTATAATTTAGTCATGAATCACTTAAGTCTTTTGAGAACCCAAAGTATTTATAATTCATATTTTGAAAAAATATAGAAAATCTGTTTTAATTATTAACATAGTCTTATATTTTCTAATTTTAATCTATCTTTTTTTATAGATAAAATATATGTTATCTGTATTCTTTTGTACATATTATTTGTAGTAGATGTTCTTAGCATGTAAAAAATCAATACTCATATTATATTCGGCTCTTTTTATTATTATTATAAATAACTAAATTTACGATGATAACTTAAAAAAATGAAGATGTGCTAAAAGGCAATATGCACAAACTATAATCAATAATTAGTAATAAAACTATTGAGTGTGTATTTTTAATATTATTTTGTGATAAAAAAAAGTATTCGAGTATGCCATATATAATATTTCACGTGATCATATATATTTATCGACATAAAAAAACTTATTTCCGCAATACAGTGATAAGTTTTGCAAGAAAAGATATATTTTACAATACATATTAATACAAACAATAATATATAGTAAATACAGTGGCTCAACTACGAAAATCTACTTTTTTGTTTGTAAACTATAAAAAACATTTAAAAAGACAGATGTACACAATTTTATCACAGAAATAACGAGTCATGAAGCAGTATCATAAAAAAATGTCAATTAAATTCTAGAGTTTGTGATAAAAATTTAAACATACTATACCAATTTTATAACCTATTTAACTCATTTTTCAATCTTATATATTATTTTTATGTTAGTTTCAAATATCTTGTAGGTATTTTTGGGTTTTATAAACGAAAAACGTACAATAAAAACTGTAATGGAGAATTTACTATATAGAGAAGAACACATAAATATATATATTTCTTTATTTAACAATAAGTAACTTTACTGATGCTTTTTACAGGTTATTATCGTTAATTTGCTTAAACCATCTTAAAATCGTTATTTTTAAATTAAATCTAATTTATTGAAAAATAATTCACAAAAAAATTGTCTCAATCTTGTAAATTCAATCAATTTATCAACCACAAATATATCAATACATATGCATTATAAGTTTAAACACATTTAATATTTGCCATTACTAGCAGGAATTATTTGGATTTTTCTGTAATGTGATGATAAAATTAATATTTTTACACATTTTATTTTATCTCGCAATTTAATTTATCAACCTCATGATGGCTTCTATAGCATTATCAATGGCAAAGACACATTTAGATATGTGGTTACAGCATTATAAATCTATATTTGATTTGATTGATTTTATTATTCAGATTAATATTTTATTCATTTATAACACTTTAATATATTACATTTTAAAAATATAGATTATTATATACAAATTTATTTTCTCTTTCTTATACTGCTGGTAGACACTCTGATATTCTATAGAAAATCTACTCTTGAAATTGTAATATCATCATGCGATAAGTTCAAGTAAAGGTTTTTTTATAAAGCCTAATTGCATAATATTTTCATATTTTTCTTTATAAAAAATTAATTTTGGTTTTATGTTCAAGTTTTTTACAAATTGTCTCGGCATATAAGCAATTTGAGTTTTCTTTATATAATTTTCCAACTGTTTTAATTAACATGCAGCATCAAAATACTGTAAATTATTTTATTTTGCCATATAAAACATAATTCTAGAAGTTACTTCGAGCTTATGCTCACTTTCTGCATACAATTATATGCGAAAAAAAACACCATTATGCAGAATTACGGATTAAATGCATTAGTATATATGTTTTATGCGCCGTTTTGTAATATTAAAGCGCAAATTTGGCTTTTTTTGTTGTAAAAACATATTTAGTTATGAAAGTTTAAGATCGGGTTTCATATTTTTTTTTATTTATATAATTATTATATTATTTAACGTGCTTTTTATTCAAGATACCATTTTAAGTCTTAAAATCATTTGATATTATTATATTTTAAAAGATAATAGTTTTAAGTGTATCAAGTTTTCTATATTTATATTTGTAATCATCACTTAAATTTACGTTTACAAAGTTATTTTATCTTTCAAAATAATATCAAAAACGAAATTTGTATTTTGAATACAATTAATTTGAATGATATATCTAAACTAAAAATATTATCAAGATTAGAAATTATATCGAGAAACTTTGTTAATTCAATCTTTTTAGTCACGATTACGTGAATTGTAGTTTCAACAGCAATTTAAAGATTTTTTAGATGCATAATGTTTAATTTTTTTGTGTTTTTTTTTATATTTATTTTGACGATAATAAGTCATAATATTATTTAGAAGGTTTTCTTGGCATGATTATTATTCAATACAATATAAAAATTACATGAAATCAACGTCAAATATATACCAGACAAAGGGACAGTTTACAATGAGATAATCCTATAATTTAACTTTTGTTAAAATAAAAGAAAATTATCGTATCAGTACTTTAATCTATAAAAATACGAAAACTAATCTTATTCTGCTGAACCAGAAGATATTATTAAAAAAAAATAATATCTTAAAAAGCATTAACATCTATTAAACTCTTAAATTCCTCATTTGAAAAATAAAATAAATTTTTATAAATGAATTCTATATTAAATTTAATTGGAAGTACAGTTAAAAAATTTTAAAATAATTTTGAGCTAGACTTTTATGGTATAAATCGTAAAATAACAAATTCAGAAAAAAAAGTATTTCCCAAAATATTTGAAAACATTACAATTAATATATTGCAACATAAAAGTATTTCAGAGTGATAAGTGGCAGCATAAATTATAATTCTAACAAAATATTATCATATGAAAAAATAAAAACATATATTCACACAAAAAAATTGTAATTTTTAATTTTAAACTTTTGCAAAAAGCTAACGATAATGGCCATAATATTAATATTTATAATATAAATCAAACATAGATAATTTTTGTTTATGCTCATTTTATTAAAATTCTTCGTATATATTTTGATATATACATTTATATTGCACACATGTCGCCTATCCATCTTTCTATAACATACAAAGAGATTAGAATTCATTTCCGAAGTGTTATTACACTAGCGTATTCTAAACACATACACCTAATATCATGCAAGCTGATATTTAGTTTCACAGCAGCAACCACATTTCAGTTCAAATTATTCCTAACAATAATGTTTTCCCCTCTTGTTTTATCGCTGATCATTAACAATTTGTTCAAATATAATGACAAAAAACTACAGCTACCCAGATAGCGTTATAAAATATATAATCTATGCCGATATATGACTACGTGAATAGAATAAGCAATGAAATAATCATATTTCAATTTTAAATATCTTTTTTTAATTAGAAATTATAAAATAGACATGTTTTCAGCGAATTAAAACAATATATTGTAGCTTTGACTATATAACTTCATGATTAAATTTTTATCGATAAAACAGAAAATATTTGTACAAAATGGCTTCAGTTATGAAACTAAATTTTTTTTCAGCACATATAAATGTATTTAGCTTTTGTATGTTAGGCAATACATAAAGATATAATTTCGAAAGGGATTTTTGCAGGATTATTATAGATAAGGATTTCATAGAAAATGGTTTTTGTGTTTATCATATAATCATAAAAACTTGAGATTGATGATAATAATTTTTATATTACAATAAAAATGCTACGTTAGTCTCGAAATACAAACACACTTTTTATAGCATCTGTATAATTAGAAAGCACTTTTTTCAATATAAGATGTTTTATTTTGAGTTTTTTTATACAGACATTCTAAATAATGAAAATACGGATACATATATTTTTCCTATTAAAAGCAGCTCCTAAGAGATTTTCTATTTCTATCGTATTAGAAACAAACAAAGTCAAATTTTGATTATAGTATTTTATAAGTATTTAACACGTGATATTAGCTTATAAATAGTATAAAAAGCAACAAATACATACAATGAAAAAACACTTCATTGGGAGATATTCCGCATGTGAAACACAATATGGTCTTTACCAACAAGATATTTTTGCCTTCTTAATATTAAATCAGTATGAAATTTATTTCTAATTTTATGAGCATGTTATATAGTAACTTCATAATATACCACGTTTCACCTTATTCTTCATTTAATAAAATTATATTAGGTTATTTCAAATGCAAATTTTTTTTTTTAGAATTCAAAACCAAATTTCTAACTGTAAATCTTTTCATATAAGAATAATATGATACCTTTAGTTTTACAAATTTGCTTAGAATCAAAATTTAAAATAAGAATATTACCACAAGCGAGTGAATTTATATTCATCTGAATGACTCAAATAATAACGCCAAAAACTTAGAGATTTTTATTTTAAATTCTTAAAAAAACAGTGTAAATATAACTGTAATCGCTTAAAAAACATTTAATCTGTATTATAAATATTTATTTGTCAAAAACCCCATTTAAAAGATATTATGAAAAAGATCTAGATTTATTCTGGAAACCAATCAATTAAATAACCAAATAATGTCCATAGGCGTATTTTCAGAACATGTTTCAAGATAAAAACAATGAATACAATTATTTTTTGACACTAAAATATTGTAATAAACTGTATAAAAAGGGGTATAATGGATTGGCAATTTTTACAAAAATAATGCATGTTGAAAATTTAGTATTGGGGGGGGGGTAAATTTAATGTCTGTTTTTGATATCATTACATGGTGTACATGTGCCAATACATATATTGAAAATACATAAAACGCAATCATGAGCATATTTATATTTTATGTTCTATTAATTAAATAACTATACTAAATATGTATGAAAACCTATAATTATGGCACGAAAATCTACGATTTACATCAAAGAACAAAATTTTAAATGTTTACAAATTTTGTAATACATCTTGTAAGTAATTTTTGCAGACAAAAAACATGAATTTAATATTTGTAATGCATGAAATAACAGAAATGCTTTTTTAAGTATCTATGTACATTATATATATGATTCTGAAAAATCCATATTAAATGATATGATAAGTATCTGTGTTTTTTATCAAGCCTTAAAAATTGATGCAACATATAAGTATACTAAATTCATGTTAAAATATATGAAAATCAAGTCTAACAACTATTTTATCTATATGTATCTTGGTTTAATATTTACGAATTTTTAAAAATAAATGATGTTTAAGTACGAAAGTCTTTTCTCTTTATCTATTTATTTTATATTTCAAAAACATAATAAATTAGTATATAACTATTTAAAATGAAATATTATATTTTTCCCGTGAAATTATCATAAGAAACATCAATAAAATATTATAAAATAGGAAATAAAGATATATTTATGGGTATATAATAGATAAAGCGCGATATTTACTCGATATTGATTAAATAAACTTATATATTATTTTTTTCGAGCTTTTCAGTGTATCATATATTTTCAAACACTATTTATTCAAACAAAATTAATTTTTATGGTTTTATAATTCTATTTATTATTCCTAATATTAGGTCCCACATTTACAATTCGATGTATAAATTCATCGTTTGATTCTATTTATTAATACATTATATTAATTTAATTCATTTTAAACCAGACCTTTTTAGATTATAAATAATATTTTGTTTTATTTAAAGTATATAGAATTATAAAACCAAATGCTATTAAATCAGCAAAAATGACCTTTTGAGGTTAGTATAATTTTTTTTGACACATTCATCAGCTCAAACTGCTTGATTGCAATTTTATAGGCAATCTAATCATATAAATATTAATTGTGATATTCTAGGCATGTTTTATATAAAAGATAAGTTTAACGTACAATCATACGAAACTAGCCTTTTTTATGACTTTTAAATGCAAAAATTATATTTAAATCCCACATAAGATAATATACATGGTATAAAATATATTACAGTACTAAAATGTCCATCTCATCTATACAACATAGCCAAAATTAGCTACATATGTAAATTAAGATCTCATGGTAAGTATAA